>NW_026596095.1:26330508-26472932 GCF_907164565.1 Psammomys obesus
CCTTTCCCTCCCTCCCTCCCTCCCTCCCTCCCTCCCTCCCTCCCTTCCTTCCTTCCTTCCTTCCTTCCTTCCTTCCTTCCTTCCTTCCTTCCTTCCTTCTTTCTTGCTTTCTTCTCCCCCCCTTTTTTTTCCTAAGAGCTATTGTACTGCTGTTACATTGTCAAGTTTCAGGTATAAATCAAACTTAAAATCTTAGCTGGGAGCGGTGGTGCTTCAAAATTGATTAGTATGACAAAAGGTTCTTTATTTCTTCTAACATATATGTGTACACATACATATATATCATTTATTATAATAATGAGTATATATCATATACCATGAGTTTTCTGATGTAAACACTTCATTTCTACTTGTAGTTCTTAATATTTCTGGCTTTTTTAAGGGATGAATATATTTGATATGTTCCAAGAATAATTATTTTGCAGTTCATTCTGTGTCCCATGTCGGTGCTTGTCTTATAAATGGTCTCCTTTCTTACTGTGCACTTGTTAGAAATAAAGTAGTGAAAAATTGTTTACTCTGCTTGCTGTTTAGCTATTGGTATTTTTGTTTTACCTTATCAATTTTAAAATGATTTATTCTTATTTTTGTATGTTCATAAGTGCCTCATATATGTATGTGCACCTGGTATATAGCTTGTACCTGTAGAGGCCAGAGAAGGGCGTTGGATTCCCTGGAGCTAGAGAGATAGGCTGTTGTGAGCCACTGGATGTGAGGGCTGGAACTTGAGCCCAGGTCCTCTGCAAGAGCAGTAAATTCTCTTTATCATAGAGCCACCTCTTCAGTCTCTTGTTACTTTAGTGCTTCGGGAAAGGACTTTTTCATGTTAAATGTAACACTCATTACATATCAAATTATTTTATAGTACTATGCTATATCTGAAAATAAAGTTTTCAGACCATTTGAGATTGAGAGTGCGGTTGCATATTTGTTTTTGTGATATTATTTTGGTGACTTTGCTTTATAGAATTAAAGAGAAATATATTATCCTTTCAAATAAAATTGCAAATTAAAATCAATTTATTGTTTTTCATGTATAGATAAAATTTTAAGAAGTTGATAAATATATGAATAATCTTATAAGATTCACAGATTTATAAAATATTTATGTATTTACTCAGCATTTTATTGCCATCTATTTATTTTAAATGGCTTTAGAACTTTAACAGATCTGGAAGGATTTTGTCTTAATTACAAAGGAAGTCTTTTCTCTGACTGCATATATTTAAGTAAGATAAAACTCATTTTCATTAGTCTAAATTAAACAGGAAGAGAGTATATTTGCAATCAGTATGCTGTATTCCATTAAATGTTGTGTAACCAATAAAAACACATTAGAATTATTTAATGAAGAAATTATTAAATGAGGTGTATCACATTATAAAGCAATCTCCTTTTATTACCTCAAGTTTCAATTCATGGGTATGTAAATGATTTTGTGATTGATCCAGCTCAGGTAATGTGAAATTGCTAAGTGGAAAGGTACTTAAATATTCCTTTACCTTTTGTATCAACCTGCTCTGGATCTTGTACCTGGATATTTACATTGGTTGTGGCTATTATATGGCTTGCCCCCCCCCCTTTTTTTGTGCAGAATGGGCAGTTATGCTTTATAGCCAAACTTAATATAAACTCCCTCTTACCTTTAGCATTTAAGCATATCCTAGGCATTTTGTACCTGGGCTTTCACATTGGTTGTGGCTATTTTTGGCTTGCCATTTTTCTTTTTTTAACGCAGAATGGGCAGTTATGCCTTTATAGCCAAACTTTATATAAACTCCCTTTTACTTTTAGCATTTAAGCATACCCTAGGCATCTTGTACCTGGGCTTTTACATTTGTTTTGGCTATCTTTGCCTTGCCCCCTTTTTGATATGGGATGGACAGTTTCGTCTTTTTAATAGATGAATTATAATTTTCGAGTTTTTAGGACTTAACTAGGCTGCCGTGTACTTTGCTACCTGTAAGCCTCCTGTGACTTTTTTGCATCAGGCATGACCAACATTTGTCCCCCATGAAAATGTCTCATGGTCGAAAGGATAAGCCAGCTTCCAGAGCAGTGTGACATTATCTTTCCTTACATAAACCTAAAATTGATGTGAATCCAATCTTTAGAACAGTAAGGACATAACATCTATTATTAAGAAAAAAGAACTTACATGGTAACCTTAAGGAAAATTTTGTCATTTTGAATCTTAGACTATCTCTGCAAGTGGCTAAACAGAAGGAGTTATCATTCTGGCTTTTATTATGTGAATTAGGCTGGTCTGGAACTCAGAGATCTGCCTCTTTCGTTTTACTTTGTGTTGGGATTATAGGCTTGTGCCTTCACAAACCTGTTCAAATATTTTTTTTTCTCAAATCAATACCATTGTAACTCAAAGCTTTTAAATGAAAATCAAGCAAAGAGGAGAGAAAATGTTAAATTTTGGGTCAGTTGTGCCAATTTATGGTGTAAAAGCAAAGCCCAATTGGTTAGTTTTTGGAATTTAGTTGTTGTTACAGTGAAATTGGAGGACCCTTACCAGAAAGAGCTGGCTAGCATCTTGCAGCCAGAGAGCTTTGAATGTTAGCTGTTATTAATCTAATTATTAGGAAGGGTGCACTTTCTATTGTTTGTAACTAGTATTCCAATACCCACATTTTCTCCTTGAACTTTCTTGGAGAAGGTATGGAGAAGAGCCATCACCATTAAACATATTGTAACCAGATCCATGACTATGACAACCAAAACAAAGCCAAAAAGGATTAAAACACCCTCTGCCATGGCATTTTTTTTTTTTTTTTAAATTTTAGATTCAGTTTTAGGCCAAGCTCTGTCTAGAGGTTTGCTTGCCTCCATTTTCTTTCTTACCCACCATGGCTGCTGAGCTAAGCCAGCTGAGCCAGCCACAGTATAAGGGAGCCATGCTAGTGAACCCCTCAGTTAGACTGCAATGGCAGCCAGCTTTGTTATGTTAGTCTTAGGTCTGCCCACAGGAGGCTGTCTTTTGCTCCTGGGCCTGTTTAAGAGTGTCTCTTAAAGAGACAGTAAGTGACCTGGGAGTTTTAGGTTTTAAGTTTGGGTTGTATCACTGGGAGCTTATTCCCCCCCACCAAATTATGTTAAAGTATGATTTAAAGGGTGTGGCTACTTAGATTAGTTGGGCGCCATTTGTTGTGGCGAAATGATATTTATTATTGATTTATCTTTTAGTCAAGCAGCATTTGGTCCTAAACCAGCTGTATACCCAAAACACCACACAGAGACTAGGATTTGTTTAATTAACCTAGAGCACAATGCTGGGCAATAGTTACTCCATCCTAAACATCCAAGCCCACATAGTTTCCTGCCATTCAGATTTCACCAATTATACTTGCTTTTTGTCATATCTTAGGTCCGGTCCATCTCTCCACGTGTTTCCAAGATCTCTCCTTCGGATTCTCTGCACCTACTTCCTCCCACTTGCTTCCTTCTCTTCCCTTCTGGCTAGGATACCCTACCCTATTCTCTGCATTGCACAACATTGGGGTTGGTTGTTTAATTGACAATATAGAGAACAAATGGTGGCATGTTTACACAAACTTGAGACAAGTGATGCTTAGAATAAGCATCACAATGCAGTGTCTGGATTGAAACCAGATAGTTGGGTAGAGAAATCAGCATTTGGATGAACAAGGATAAATTGTATACATTCCAAAAGAACATTATGCCAACATTCAGTTAATTTGAGTATCAACTTTAATAGAGTTCTATAAAAAATGTAGAAATGCCACATATTCTATAAAATCTGGAAATCTTGGAAAAAAGATAGAATTAATGCATTTGTTCACTTATGTCACTTATGTTCTAAAAGCCTCTTATGTACAAGCGGTGTTCTAGGCTTGTACATTGGTAGAGCAAACAAAGACAGCCCTCTTTGTTCCTCAGTGCTTAGTTTCAGGAATAATATACATCTGCCAAGTGAGTGAACTAGATGGAGGAACGATGGAAGACAGGAAGGAATCAAGCAGACAGGTAGGCACATGTTGTGGAGGCTGTGGGGAAGGTAAGAGACACAGAGAGCAATAGGAGTTTAGAGTGCATGTGAGTCCTGGCAGTTAATGTTATGAGAGAAAGTCTCACTGAGAAAATGGCCTTTGAGCAACTACCTAAGACCTGTCAGAAAGCTTGTCTTCCTTCCTTCCTTCCTTCCTTCCTTCCTTCCTTCCTTCCTTCCTTCCTTCCTTTCTTCCTTCCTTCTCTCTCTCTCTCTCTCTCTCTCTCTCTCATCAATTTAAAAATAATTTCTTGGGTCAGCAAGATGGCTCAACAGGTAAAAGCACTTGCCCAATAAGAAAGACTTCAATCTGAATTCTGTCTCCAGGACCCATGTAAAGGTGGAAGGAGGAAACTGACTCCGTAAAGTTGTCCTCTGACTTCCACTCACATGTTGTAGCACCCACGTCACATTCTGCACACACACACACTCATACACACACTGACTAAACACTGACTAAAATTAATACAAAATATTAACATCCTTAATTATTTCCAATTCTTTTTAGTGGTTTTTTTTTTTTTCTTTCTAGGATTTGCTTTCTAGCCCAGACTCCTTACAGATTCACAAACTCAACCCTTCTGGCTAAACTGCCAGAGTGGCTGAGAAAGGATGCATGTACCATAATTCCTGTGTTCTGTTTTTATTTTTATTTTTTGTTGTTATGTTATGCAGCCTAAGCTGCCTTGAGCTGCAGATGCTCATGTGTCTCCCCAACACTACAATTATAGGCAAGTATCACCATGCTCAGAAATAGGGAACCACAGGGGGGATACAAAGTGAATAAAGGGTAATTAATAAAGAAAAAAAGAAATACTTAAACATGTAGAACGTTTTTTATTATGCTTTATTTATTGATACCGAGTGTGTGTGCGCACACTCGTGGGTGTGAGTGTGTGCGTCTCTGTCTGTGTGTGTCTTTCTATGTCGGTATGCTCACATGCTCATACCACAGGTGCTTGTGGAGATAAGAGGGAAACTTGCTGAAGTCCATCTCTTCTTCTACCCTCTGAATCCTAAGACTGAATTCAGTTTGTCAAGCTTGATGCCAAGTGTCCTTAGCCACTGAGCTGTCCGTGTTCAGTAACCCCGCATCTGTCTATTCTGTTTTCCTTCCTAGGATTATCCATCCCTCCTCCTTATACCCTTACTTTATGCCTCTGCTCTTTGGTTGTATGTCTTGTAGTTTTCTTATTGAAGACTAAACAGCCAACATCCACAAACTATTCAATTGCATAGGTGTATCAGAATTTACATTTTTCAGTTTTCCATTAGTTTGGGTTTTCTTTATTGATTCTATTTCCACTTTTATGTCTTGTACGCTTTTCTTCATTTCCTTCTATTGTTTGTATTTTCATTAGCAGATTTAAACACCTTGAACATATTCATAAGAACAAACTTGAATTCCTTATCTTGCATTTTTCAGGGCCTACTATATAGGGTGGCTTAGTGAAGACATATTGGCCTGACTATTACTGATTGTGTTTTTATGTTGCTGTCTGTGTGGTTGATGATTAGAATTTTGGGTGCTGATGTGTGGTCTTGCCCCTGTTGAAACAGGTGTTTCATTCCTTGGTTTCTATTACCTTTTCTGGTTTTTAGGAGAATGTGGAGGTTGTGGATTGCCTAGTAGGGAAAGCTTCTGAGATCCTTTTACTGTGGCCACTGTGGGTCCCAGGAAGAACTTGTTTTTAGGTATTGTGAGCTGATAGTTAGGAATGGGCATGGCCCAGAAGGTAATGGGGCAGCTAAGAAGGCCCCAGGAAGGAGGAAAGCTGGATGTGTCACCAGGCTCTGCTGGACCCCCTCTCTGAATCACAGGGTCTGCTGCAGAGCTGGATAGAAGGCTGAAGGATTGGAATTGGAGGACAGGAAGGAGGGTGAATATGGCTACCAGATTCCTTGACAGATGTGGTTAGAGGGTTTCCAGGAAGTGCCTGAAGGAAATGGAATGATGGAAGAAGACTGTAGGAAGGGATCTGAGTGATCTGCTGAGGACAAAGGGAACAAGAAAGAGAAGGTTGCAGCAAGCAGTCTGACTGGAATTGGAAGAGAGGAGGGAGAATGAGGATTCTTTGGCCAGTGTTACAGTCTCAAAGTTTTGAATGAAGAATAATATGAAATTTAAAGTATAATTTTAAGCAGCAACTCACTATTTCACTGAGTGGTTATCACAGCAGTACAGTGCATGTAAGGTAATATTCATTGTTTAAACCACTCAGGTACTGACTGACTTTACTGTGCAAGTATAGATCATTTCTCAGAAAGATAACATTGTGATTTGTGCATTGGATTCCCAAAGAAAATTATTTTAAGAAACAAATATAATTTATCCTAGAAGTTAATTGAACATATTCCATGAAGCTAGTTTTTTCACTCTTTTAATAAACATAAGTAATACCTTTGATATAAAAATCACCGTAGTGTGAAAACTAATTATTTCTTCTATTTTCTCAGTGACTTGTAATATTCTATTTCCCGAAGTACCATAAAGCTTGTCCAAAAGCAGCTCTTTCCTCACATTGAGTGCTGTTAACAGATTGCTATAAACATGGGATGTTTTTTTTTCCCTCCTTCTACAGCTTCCGGGAATGTTTTGAGCTGCTTGAATGCATGGTAATTCTGACTAGAAGGAAAAAAAAAAGATGAAATCAATTTTTGGAATATCTTTATTTTATTTTAGGGTAGAAAACAAAGTAATTTCATTACCTTTCAATTTCTATTATATTTGTTTTTTTTTTTTTTTGGTACGTTCAAATTATTTTAATACTTTTTCCATATTTATACACAGGATGATAATTATTGTTTTTGTCAATAAGCACGATTATAGATAACATTAACCACAAACTAAGTACATACAGATTACTTTTTAAAAAATATATATTTAAAAATATTTGTCAGTTTATATATTTGGATTATGTTCTTTCATCTTCCCCAACTCCTCCCATATTTTACCCACCCAACTTCATATTTTTCTTTCACTTAAAAAAACCTAAAAGCCAAAAAAAAAATCAACTAAAAAAAAAAAAAACACCCCAAAACAATGAATCAACCAACCAGCCAGCTATCCATCCATCCATTCAGCCAACCAAAGAAACAAAAGCACAGGCATAGCAATATGGAGTCTGTTTTGTGTTTGGTAAAGTACTTCTGAGAATAAGGCCTGTCCTGGAGTGTGGCTGATATACAGTGCCATTCCACTGAAGAATATTGATTGTCTCTCTCCCAGAATCTATTGATCACAAACAGCTTTTCAGTTAGGTTGGTATTTGTGTTCACTTTCCTTTCTTAACACTGGGATTCTGTCTGCCTTGAACCTGCAGAGAACTTGTGTATGGTGTCAGAGTTCATTTGTGCATCAGTCCTGTTGTGTCTGGATGATGCTATTTTTTGGGGTCATCTACAACTCCGGATCTTACAGTTTTCCACCACTTCTTTTTCTTTCTCTTCTTTCTCCTTCCATCCTCCTCCTTTTTATTATTTAACATAGCCTCTGCATTTTGAGGAAAGGAGTATTATATATATAATATATAATATAATATATAATTATATAATACACATATAATATATGATATATATCATATAACATATATGATATATGTATCATATTTTGTCTGAGTGCTTCAAAGTCTCACTCTTTGCACATTGTACAGTTGTATGTCTCTATGTTAATAACTGTCTACTGTTTGAAGAAGTTTTTCTGATGAGGGTTAAATGATGGATATAAATTGAGTCCATGGGAAAACTTGAGTCATGTAACAAATTTCTAATGTAGATATTCCTGGCTTTATTTTGGTCTCATGGGAAGTACAGATGATATGATAGAATGGGACCTACCTGAGCTCAACTGTTATTTCTTTGACAGAGCAAGGCCCATGTAGGGGGAAAAAAAATAAAAGAAAACATCATTTGGAGAACTCTATTGATATCAGAAAACGTGGGTGGCTGTATTGTTCTTCTTATCTCATATGTATTTATTTCTGATATGTTGGAGAATTCAAATTATAGCTTGAAAAAAGAATCAAAAAATGATGGATATAGAAATATGTCATTAGGAGTTTTTTTTTTTTATTGCTATGTTCATTTATCACAATAATAGTAGGTTTCCCCTAGGGACCATAAATTCTCAGGTTCATTGCTTCATTAACAGGGTATGAGTTCCACTTCGTGGATTATGCCTTAAATAAAATTAAAATGTGTTTGGCACTCTCATGAAATTTGTGCTGTTATTACACCAGTGGGTATATCTTGTAGGCCTCTTGCTATTGTAGCTTGCAGAGTTTGTAGGTAGGTGAGATTGATGATTATTTTTCTTCTTCAGTGGTGTGTATTCATTGCTGGTGGAAGTGTAAACTGGCACAACCACTATAGGAACCAATGTGGAGGGTACTCAGAGATCTAGCATAAGATCCAACTTCAACACTCTTAGGAACAATGGACTCTACATTTTACTACAGAGATATTTGCTCATCCATGGTTCTTGAAGATCTGTCAAAATAGCCAGAAATTTAAGACAGACTAGATGATGAATGGATAATGAAAACATGTTACAATGGAATATTATTAATCTGTTAAGAGAAATGAATGGAGGTAGAAACAGTTTGAGTGAGGTAACTCAAACCCTCAAAACATAAACATAAACATTTAAAAGCTATGTATGTTAGCTTTTAAACCTCAGGCATGCATGTGTGTTTCAATGAGAATATCTATAAAGGTTAAGTAGCTACTAAGGGCAATGGCAGGGGAGAGAACCTTCAAGGAAGAGAAAATAATATAATATAATATAATATAATATAATATAATATAATATAATATAATATAATATAATATAATATAATATAATATAATATAATATAATATAATATACAGATAAAAGGGAAGTTAAAATAGTAGGATTAAATGGCGAGGCTGGTGGGAGGACAGGGTAAAAGATGGAATATAGTGAGGGACAACTAATACTCAAGGCCTTTTGAAAAGCCATATAGAAGCTTCCAAAAATGTGTGTGTGTGTGTGTGTGTGTATATATGGAAGGAATTTAAATGAAGTCATCAAATAGTAGGGGAAACAATACCCCAACTAGACAGCATATGCTGTGAAATAATACTTTCTTTATCAGGAATAGGGTACATCTTTTTGAGTCATTGCCCAAAGGGGTACAGATACTCATTAGCATTTTGGCTATGGATAGTGTTGTTGGTTACTCACCATAGCCTGACGGTAAAACCCTGTTGCTGACCACACCACAAATTAATGTCACTGGACATGGAGAAACTGAGTTAGTGTTCAACTGGAAGCTTCACACCCCCGCCCCCGACTAAAGTTCATAGAGCTGGAAGATACTGTACCAGGTTTTTCTGTATATGCACATCAAAGACTTTCTTCCCTTGATTTTCATGCAGTAGTGTGATCATGCATCTGAGTGTTGTATTGTAACACCCAATGGAGCTTAACTATCAGAAAAAGCTATAAGGAGAGATCACTGAACTGGTAGCCTTAAAGTAATTTTAGAAATTCTGAATGGTAAAATCATCCTTTTAAAATGAAAGTCAAGCAGATGTGGTAGTGAATTCCTGCAATTCCAGGACTTGGAAAGTTGAGGTGGAGGATTAGGAGTTCAAACCCAACCTCCAGAGTTAAAATGTGTGTTTCAGGCCAGTCTGAGCCACATGAGACCTGTCACAGTTACCCCCTTAAAAAAAAGTCAAATAGATTATTTTCAGAGAAAAACTTAGTTGACTTGCTTCCAGTAGACATGCATACAACAAATATTGAGGACACTTCAGTCTAACAAAATTATGTACAGAGCTGGAGGATACTATCGGTAGCATTGTTGATATTAACATATAATTATAAAATATTTTCATTCTTTCTTAATTTTTCAAAATTGTGTAGGATGGATTTAGATAGGCATCATTACACATATATGTGACATGTACATATGTATCATAATGAATGGCCTGAAGGGTTAAAAAAAAAAAAAAAGGTGGTCAGTTAAGAACAACCTGATAATCTTAACTCTGTTTTCCTGAACATCATGGCCAATCTGAAAATGTTGATTCTTCTGCCCCTCCTTTCCCTTGGCATTTCTCAGTTCATGTTTCAGTACTTTAATCACTGTAAAACTGGCCTTAGTGTGCCTGCTCTTGTCTGGTCCATTTTACCAGCTGGTCTCATGGACCTCTGCAGCTCCTCACGTGGTCAGTCATGGTATGTATCTTCCAGATAATGGTGTCTACCTTGCTCTCTAGCTCTCTAGAACATGGTACCACTCTGTAATCAGAATCAACTCCTGTCTTGGCCTTAGCATCACAAGTTTAAGGACATCAGGTGCAAAGACCACGTAAGGACCTTATATTTTTTCAGTTATTTTATTTTACATTTAAATTTTTAATTTTTCTCAATTAGCATTAAAAAGTAACATGCTTCATATGGTCTTTTCATGTACACTTTATTTTGATGCGTCCTCCTCCCTTGGTATTTTCTCTCACCCATTCTTTTGTACCTGACACCCTCGCCATCCTCTTTTCTCTTCTGTGGCATATGTTCACGTTATCCTTTCACCCTTCCTTAAACACTCTTTTTACTTGCTAATGGTTCCTTCTCTATTTTCATGGTCTATATCCACAACTACTTACAATACCAAAAAGTACGTGTAATAAATACATATATAAAAACTAGAAGCTAGTGTATCTATTGACAAATGAGGGAGAATGTGCAGTGTTTGTCTTTCTGAACTTGGTATCCCCACTCTTAATATTCTGTGCTACACACTGTCCTGTCATTCTCCTAAGTTCTCTTTCTATGCCTGAGAACAACACCACTGCCTATGTGTATCTGATTGGCCTTATCGAATCATATGTTAATGGAATTGTAGGTTGTTATTGTGCGAAGGGCAGCAATGCACATGGATGCCCGAGTGGAATGTGGAGTTGTTTGGGTAGATGATCAGGAATAACTGGTTCAGATGGCTGTTCTATTTTGGGTCTTTTATTTTTTTCTTTCAATTATAAGCTTTATTACCAAATATGCAAATTTAAAGATAGCACATTAAAATTAACTAGATGCAAAGTTTATACCACTCTATGGACTTCTAAACAGTTCTTGAGGTTTCCTGTGTTACCAGAGTCCTTTTTAGAATGCTCTTACCTATGCCTACATATTTTTTTAATTTTTTATTTAACTTTTATTAATTACACTTTATTCATCTTGTATCCCCCATAAGCCTCTCCCTCCTCCCCTCCCGGTTCCACCCTTCTCCCCCTTTCTGCATGCCCCTCCTCAAGTCCACTGATAGGGGAGGTCCTCCTCTCCTTCTTTCTGATCTTAGTCTATCAGTTCTCATCAGAAGTGGCTGCATTGTCAGGTTCTAGGTTATCTCCAAGGATAGTCCTTGGTTGGAGTATGAGTCTCTGGGAAGTTCCCTGTGTTCAAATTTTCTTGTTCTGTTGCTCTCCTTGTGGAGTTCCTGTCCTCTCCAGCTCTTACTATTTCCCACTTCTTACATAAAATTCCATTCACTCTGCCCGACAGCTGGCCATCACACTCAGCATCTGCTTTGACAGTCTGCAAGGCAGAGGCTTTCAGAGGCCCTCTGTGGCAGGTTCCTAGGTTGTTTCCTGTTTGCTTCTTCTTCTGATGTCCATCCTCTTTGCCTTTCAGGATGGGGATTGAACATTTTAGTTAGGGTCCTCTCTTTTGCTTGGTTTGTTTAGATGTACAGATGTTAGTGGGTTTATTCTATGTTGTATGTTTATATGAGTGAGTATATACAGTGTGTGTCTTTTTGCTTCTGGGACAACTCACTCAGGATGATCCTTTCTAGGTCCCACCATTTACCTGCAAATTTCATGATTTCCTTATTTTTCATTGCTGAGTAATACTCCATTGTATAAATGTACCACAGTTTCTGCATCCATTCTTCAGTTGAGGGGTATCTGGGCTGTTTCCAGCTTTTGGCTATTACAAATAAAGCTGCTACAAACATGGTTGAGCAAATGTCCATTTTGTGTACTTGAGCCTCTTTTGGATATATGCCTAGGAGTGGTATGGCTGGATCTTGAGGAAGCACTATTCCTATAGAGCAACAGTTATAAAAACTGCATGGTACTGACATAGAAACAGAACGGTGGATCAATGGAACCGAACAGAAGACCCAGAAATAAACCCACACACTTATGGACACCTGATTTTTGACAAAGATGCCAAAACCATCCAATGGAAAAAAGATAGCATCTTCAACAAATGGTGCTGGTCTAACTGGATGTCTACATGTAGAAAAATGAAAATAGATCCATACTTATCACCCCGCACAAAACTGAAGTCCAAGTGGATCAAAGACCTCAACATAAAACCAGACACATTAAATCGGCTAGAAAAAAAAGTGGGGAATACCCTAGAACTCATTGGTACAGGAGAAAACTTCCTGAACAGAACACCAACAGCACAGGCTCTAAGAGCAACAATCAATAAATGGGACCTCATGAAATTGAAAAACTTCTATAAAGCGAAGGACACCGTCATCAAAACACGACTGCCTACAGATTGGGAATCTTCACCAACCCTTTATCTGACAGAGGACTCATATCCAGTATATATAAAGAACTAAAGAAGCTGAAAAGCAGCAAACCAAGTAATCCACTTAAAAAATGGGGAACAGAGCTAAATAGAGAATTCTCTGTAGAGGAATATCGAATGGCAGAGAAGCACTTACAGAAATGCTCAATCTCATTAGCCATTAGGGAAATGCAAATCAAAACCACCCTGAGATTTCACCTTACACCCATCAGAATGGCCAAGATCAAAAAACTCAAGTGACAACACATGCTGGAGAGGTTGTGGAGAAAGGGGAAGCCTTCTCCACTGCTGGTGGGAATGTAAACTTGTACAACCACTCTGGAAATCAATCTGGTGCTTTCTCAGACAACTATGCCTATATTTTGAAGTATTTTCTCTACATTTACTTCTCCGCAGGCAGATTTCCACCTTTTCTAGTACCATTTGCTGAATGAACCATCCTTTTATCATTGGATTTTTGACATCATTGCCCAAACATAGATGTCCATAACTATGTGTGTTATCTATTATATTACATTGGCGTCCATATCTATTTTCATGCCATCACATGTATTTTTCACTATAACTTTATAGTATAATTTGGTGTTAATAATTATGGCATTTCTGACAATATTGTTTTTGCAGTATTGATTTTTTGGCTGTTTTTAACCTCTTGTGTTTCTTTATGAGTTTCAAGATTATTATTTCATAGCTCTGTGAAAAAATGATATTGGAATTTTAATAGGGATTTTATTAAGCATGTAAATTACTTTTTGATAATGTAGTCAGTTAGTCCTGCCAATATTTGGCCTTCCAATCCCTTAAGTGTGGAAGATCTTTCTAATATCATGTGTTTTCTTCAATTATTGCTTTTAATGTCTTAAATATTTACCTTCTGCAGCTTTGTTGGTTTATTTTAGATTATTCTATCCTATTGTGAACGGTATACTTTATTCTAATTTCTTTCTAAGCAATTTGGTATTGGTATATAGAAAAGGCATGATTGTTGTTTGTTGATTTTATATCCTGCAACTGAAAGTGCTTATCAGATACAGTTCTTTTTCTGGTGGAGTTCTTAAGGTATTGTAGTATAAAATCATGTTATTCAGTGAAGTCTTGCCTATATGTGTATTTATTTGTCTTCTGGTAATATGAAAGCTAGTCTTTAGGGAGTAGACTTTCAGGTCATATCCAGTTTGGAATCTCCAAGTCCCGTGTCCAAAGTGCATGGTGTTTATAAGTACATATAATAATAACAATTAAATGAAAAGAGGCCATGAGTTTGACAGGGAGCTAGTGGACTATTGGGAGAGAAATACATGGAAAGAGTAGGAGCGGTGACAGAGAATGAGGTAAATTATGTAGAAGAGATGAAAAAAAAGAGTATGTAACAGTGAGAAATCTTACATTTAAGATTCTAAGACTTTAAAAAAACATTAATCTTAATTACATCTGTGTCTGTGTTGGATCTCCCTAGAGCTAGTTTTCCTGGGAGTGGTAGGCTGCCTACCATGGGTATTAAGAATGGAACTCAGGTGAAATTTCAGGGTCATTTTGATTTGCATTTTCCTGATGACTAAGGGTGTTGAGCATTTCTTTAAGTGTTTCTCTGTCATTTGATAGTCCTTTATTGAGAATTCTCTGTTTAGCTCTGTAAACATTTTTTAATTGGATTATTTGGTTGCTGCTTTTTAACTTCTTGAGTTCTTTATATATTCTAGATATTAGCCCTCTGTCAAATATAGACTTGGTGAAGATCTTTCTCAGTTCATAGGCTGTTGTTTTGTTCTGATGACAGTGTCCTTTGCTTTACAGAGCTTTTCAGTTTCATGATGTCCCATTTACTGATGGTTGTTCTTAGAGCCTATGCAGAATGGGTAAGATAAAAAACTCAAGGGACAATACATACTGGAGAGAATGTGGAGAAGGGAGAGCCCTCCTCCATTGCTGGTGGGAATGTAAACTTGTACAACCACTTTGGAAATCAGTCTGGGGCTTTCTCAGATACTTAGGAATAGTGCTTCCTCAAGAACCAGCTATACCACTTCTAGACATATATCCAAAAGATGCTCAAGTACACAACAAGGACATTTGCTTAACCATGTTCATAGCACTTTTTTTTGTAATGGCCAGAATCTGGAAATCACCCAGATGTCCCTCAGTGGAGGAATGGATGCAGAATTTGTGGTACATTTACACAATGGAATACTACTCAGCAATTAAACACAAGAAAATCATGAAATTTGCAAATGGTGGGCTCTAAAAAGATCATCCTGAGTAATGTATCCCAGAGGCAGAAAGACATACATGGTATATACTCACTTATAAGTCAATATTAGACATATAATATAGGATAAACATACTAAAATCTGTACACCTAAACATGCTAAGCGAGAAGAAGGATCTTAGGTAAGATACTCAATCCTCATTCAGAAACGGGATGGATATCAGAAGACAGAGATAACAGGGTACAGAACAGGAGCCTACCACAGAGGACCTCTGAAGACTCACCCAGCAGGGTATCAAAACAGATGCTGAGACTCATAGTCAAACTTTGGGTAGAATGCAGGTACTGTTATGAAAGAAGAGGTAGATGAAAGACCTGGAGGGGACAGGAGCTCTACAAGGAGGGCAACAGAATAAAAAAATCTGGGCACAGGGGTCTTTTCTACATGTAGAAAAATGAAAATAGATCCATACTTATCACCCCGCACAAAACTGAAGTCCAAGTGGATCAAAGACCTCAACATAAAACCAGACACATTAAATCGGCTAGAAAAAAAAGTGGGGAATACCCTAGATCTCATTGGTACAGGAGAAAACTTCCTGAACAGAACACCAACAGCACAGGCTCTAAGAGCAACAATCAATAAATGGGACCTCATGAAACTGAAAAGCTTCTATAAAGCGAAGGACACTGTCATCAAAACAAAGCGACTGCCTACAGATTGGGAAAGAATCTTCACCAACCCTTTATCTGACAGAGGACTCATATCCTGTATATATAAAGAACTAAAGAAGCTGAAAAACAGCAAACCAAGTAATCCACTTAAAAAATGGGGAACAGAGCTAAACAGAGAACTCTCTGTAGAGGAATATCGAATGGCAGAGAAGCACTTAAAGAAATGCTCAACCTCATTAGCCATTAGGGAAATGCAAATCAAAACCACCCTGAGATTTCACCTTACACCCATCAGAATGGCCAAGATCAAAAACTCAAGTGACAACACATGCTGGAGAGGTTGTGGAGAAAGGGGAACACTTCTCCACTGCTGGTGGGAATGTAAACTTGTACAACCACTCTGGAAATCAATCTGGCACTTTCTCAGACAACTAGGAATAGCGCGTCCTCAAGATCCAGCCATACCCCTCCTAGGCATATATCCAAAAGAGGCTCAAGTACACAAAAAGGACATTTGCTCAACCATGTTTGTAGCAGCTTTATTTGTAATAGTCAGAAGCTGGAAACAGCCCAGATGCCCCTCAACTGAAGAATGGATGCAGAAACTGTGGTACATCTATACAATGGAGTATTGCTCAGCAATGAAAAATAAGGAAATCATGAAATTTGCAGGTAAATGGTGGGACCTGGAAAGGATCATCCTGAGTGAGTTGTCCCAGAAGCAAAAAGACACACACGGTATATACTCATTCATATAAATATACAACATAGAATAAACCCACTAACATCTGTACATCTAAACAAACTAAGTCAAAGAGAGGACCCTAACTAAAAATGCTCAATCCCCATCCTGAAAGGCAAAGAGGCTGGACATCAGAAGAAAAAGAAAACAGGAAACAACCTAGGAACTTGCTACAGAGGGCCTCTGAAAGCCAGAAGAAGAAAACAGGAAACAACCTCGGAACCTGCCACAGAGGGCCCCTGAAAGCCTCTGCCGTGCAGACTGTCAAAGCAGATGCTGAGCCTGATGGCCAACTGACAGGCAGAGTGAATGGAATTTTATGTAAGAAGTGGGAAATAGTAAGAGCTGGAGAGGACAGGAACTCCACAAGGAGAGCAACAGAACAAGAAAATTTGAACACAGGGAACTTCCCAGAGACTCATACTCCAACCAAGGACTATCCTTGGAGATAACCTAGAACCCTGACAATGCAGCCACTTCTGATGAGAACTGATAGACTAAGATCAGAAAGAAGGAAAGGAGGACCTCCCCTATCAGTGGACTTGGGGAGGGGCATGCATGCAGAAAGGGGAGGGAGGGTGGGACCGGGAGGGGAGGAGAGAAGGGCTTATGGGGGATACAAAATGCATAAAATGTAATTAATAAAAGTTAAAAAAAAGAACTGTTGTTACCCCATTATGGTTGGTGTACAAGAAATATACCTAATAAAAAGTTATGTTTTTTTTTTTTTTAAAAGAAGGACCTGGAGGGCACAGTAGCCACACAGAAGTCCAACAAACCTGGAGGATTAGGGAATGGGCTCAGAGGAGACTGCAGGGACTGATGCATCAATCAAAGACCATGCATAGAGAGGACATAGACACCCTGCTCAGATGTAGCCTACAGACAGCTCAGTCTCCATGTGGGTTCCCTAGTAAGAAGAGAAGAGACAGGGCCTGGCATGAACTCAATTACTTGTTCCTTAATCACTTCAAGTAGGTGGTGCAACCTAGCCAGGCCACAAAGAGAATCCAGGCAGTCCTGATAGACCTGAAGGCTAGGGTCAGATGGTAAGGGAGGAGGACCTTCCCTATCAGTGGACTAGGGGAGAGGGATAGGGAAGAAAGATGGAGGGAAGGTGGGACTGGGAGGAAATGAGGGAGGGGGCTAAAAAGTGAATAAATTGTAAAAAAAAAAAAAATAACAATAAAAATGCAGCCAGAAAATGCTGGTGCTTGTTAACGCTCAGTGCCCCCTGGAATGCTGGTTTATATGCTAACCATGTAAGGCTCAGACCATCCACTTTGTTATCCGTAGCCCAGTTGCATTCCAATTAACACACGTTGCAATTCTCTTATTCTCTCTGAAATATTTTGAGAACCATTAGTGTGTCAGAGCCTTGGCCTTGCTCTCTAACTGCAATAGATTTTGAGTGATAAAAATTGATTTTGGTAGATACTTTGTAGAGTCAGCATTGGTTACCTGAACACTTTAGAGTACCTATAACTTAAAATGCCACCCCGTCATTAGAAGCTGTCATTGCCTGAGGTTGAGATTAGGAAGGCAGTTTATTCTGTATTAATAAAGACATGCATTTAGGGAAAGTGTAATGAGATGTGGAATTCTAAGAAATATTAAGGCTAAAGGTATATTTTAAAAGTATTCTTTCCACACATAAAGCTAAATTACACTAACATAGGTTCAGTGTGTCTATCTTACCAAATGGTAGCACTTTGGGAATCATATTTTGTATGTAATATTTTGTTGTAAATATGTTGCAAAGCAATTAACAGGAATTATAACTTCTATTAAAAGACATCTTTGTGTCATTACTTATTGCTTATAATCAATAACCCTCAAATCATCCATATTTAAAAGTAAACATTTAAAGCTGTGTGTGGCTTGTAATTCCAGCATTGGGAGGGATAGACAGTCCCCTGTGAATGCCCAGTGTGGCCAGAGCAGACAAAGCTTCAAGTTCACTGAAATTCCTGAGCAATACAGGAAGACAACCAAAGCTCTGTTCTGACTTCCAAAGGTATGTGTATGTGTATTTACACCCAAACACTCATGTATGTGCACACAGGACACACCACACATGTACATTTTCATATAGAGTATGTTTAGAGAAACATATGAACCATCAATATACATCTCTGTGCATTTCTTTCAGTGAACCACTGTTGTAACCCTTGTCATGATGAGGAAGCCTAACAGCGTGGCCCCCTAGCTCCAGCCTCTCCTCAAACTTTCTCCTTGTCATTTCCACTCCTACAGAGTAGCTACTGTTTTGTCTCTGCCACCACTGGTTTTCTTTGGCTGTTTTTCAATTTATGTTGAATAGTGAAGTGTGCATTATTCTTTGACTGGCTTCTGTCCCTCAGACTTAAAATTTGCAAGCTGTAATTTGTTTTGTTTCTGGAAACAACAACAGTATTTAGTTCACCCTAAGTAGAACAATGTATTACAGTTTCTCTATCCATTTTACTGCATATGGATATGTGCTTTGTTTATTGGTGCTGATCAGTATTATGGTGAGCATTCTATTAGTATTTATTTTTTAACTTTTTAAATTCTTATAATTTATTCACTTTGTATCCCAGCTGTAGCCCCCTCCCTCCCTCCCTTTTCTCCTTCCATGCCTCTCCCCCAGTCCACTGATAGGGGAGGTCCTCCTCTCTTTCCTTCTGATCCTAGTCTATCAGGTCTCATCAGGACTGGCTTCATAGTCTTCCTCTGTGGCCTGGTAAGTCTGCTCCACCGTCAGGGGGAGGTGATCAGAGAGCCAGCCACTAAGTTCATAACAGAGACACCCCCTGTTCGCTGTCCTAGGGAACCACTTGGATACTGAGCTGTCATGGGCTACATCTGGGCAGGGCTACATCTGCACATGCATACACGTACACACCCTTGCTTGTGCCATAGTATGTGTGTGGAAACTAGGGGACTAGTTACAAGAATCAGTTTTGTTCTTTCACCATGTGAGTCCCAAGTATTGAACTCAGGTCACTAGACTTGGCATTCAGCATCTTTATTCTCTGAGCCATCTTACTGGCATTGAATTGTGGTTATATCTATGTTAAACACTCACTGTGAAAGTATCTTCTGTATGACTTCCTTCATTATCTTCACATATTCATTTAATACAATCAAATTTATTAATCTTTATCTATTGTTTTTAATATGTTGGAAACGATTTTCTTTCAAAGTTTAGAAATACTTTAAGAGAAGCTTTATTGTTTTGGTAATCACAGCCAGATCCAATATTTTCTCAAAGAATGTCATACATGTATTTGTTTTATATTCTTATGTGTGTATAGTTTATGTATATTTGTGCATATGTGTGTGCAGGTCCACATACACATGTGTGTGGAAGCCTGAGGTTGACATTTGGTACCTTCCTTGATTGCTGTCCACCTTAATTTTTTGATAGGGTTTCTCACCTATTTTGATAGGATGCTCACCCATTCACTAATTGAGCTCTGGAGTTCTGGGGTGGGGGTCTGCCTCCTCCCACAGTGACCCTATCTACATTTTAACATGGGATCTGGTGACTCAAACCCACTTGCTCATGCTTTAGGCACTTCACCAACAGAGCTATATCCCCACCTCAGCACACAAACATTGCCTGTGAGACTGGATTATGTTCCTTTTATTTTCTCTTCCAAAAATATGTTTTTATTAATCTTTTAGAATTTAGTGCATACAGGAAATGCATTTCTATCTTATTCACCTCCTATTCTTACCCCTAAGTCTTCCCAGATCTACACCCACTTCTTCCCAACTTCTTGTCCTCTTTTCTTCTTCCTCTTTTTTTAAAATCTATTTTTTAAATAAATTACAGTTTATTCACTTTGTATCACAGCCATATTCCTCTCCTGGATTATGAACCTTTAATGGTATTTCCCTGGGAGATTTGGTTATCAGATTTGATTGTTTGGCTTTAAGAAAAAAACAAGGAAATATTTTTAATTAGATGTTGCTCCAATTTAAATAATTTCCAGACAATTTCAAAGCCATACTGTCTTAAAATAACAAGTATTATTTAAGTACTTAGTTTCAGTAATTTCACTTTGTTTATAGTGTTTTAATAGCATTCATTCATTTCCCATTGTATTCTAATTCATAGTATCACCTGTCCTTTGATGTATACTGTATTTTAAATGATATTTAGCATTTCTGTATGTTTCTAGTCTTTAAAAATAATTATATTTATTTACTTTTTATACAGGGTTTAATATGTGCCAGACTAGTCTTGAACTTGCTGTTTAGTTGAGGATGTCCTTGAACTTCTGATCTCTTGCCCTAACCTCCAAAGTACTGGGATTACAAGTACCTGCTGAATGTGGTTCTTCGAAATGAACACATGGCTCTCTGCATGCCAGCAATTAAATTGGCCAACTGAGATAATCTTTTGTCTCCACCCCAAGTTATATAGTCTTCCCATAACTGACTAGTGAAGTAATTGCTTCTGGGTGACAAAGGTGCCCACTTTTTGCAACTGTTCACATTTAATTTACAGTCAAATGTTTAACACGTTTGTAAGTAGGACATTTGTTTAAAATGATGCATATTGGCAAGTAGTTGGGCACAAAGTTCCATTGATGTCACCTAAAGTTAGCTTACTAATTGAAAATTTCAATTTTCTGTATCTTGTTTAATATATTGATTACTTTGAGTGTTAAAAACTCCTACTTTAGAGATATAATTTATAATTATTCATTTGCTTCTATTTAACTTTTGCTTAATGATTTTGGAATCAATATTATTAGTTGACTATAAATTACAGCCTTCTGGAAAAGTGAACCTTTTATCTTATTAAAATTACTACCTTTATTGTCTTTATATCTATTCTTCCTCCCTTTCCTTTCTTTCTTCTTTCCTTCCTGCTGATAAGAAGGTGAGAACTCAATATGTCATCCTCTTTTATTTCAAGCTGTTATTTGACTGTTTTAAATTGAGTTCCTTTCATATCATCTTTAGGAAATAGAGTTTGCTTTTGTAAGCAGAACGAACAATCTGTTTTCTGTTTACCTCCACATTTTTCTTCTTTTATTGAAAATATTGAGCTCTCTTTCCCCATTCTACACCTCATCCCTGTTTCATGTGTTTCCTAATTGAGAATATATAAGCAAAAACTCTGGTTTTACATTTTAGTAAATACCTTTGGCTTTTTTTATGTGCACATGTGATAAAGCTTACATAACATCAGAATCTTTGCTCTTTCTGAATTATGATTTTCTCTATCCTCAGATTTGTCTAGTATAATGGATTCATTTGGATCTTTTTCTATTTGTTATTTTTTCATGTGTTCTTTTCTTTATTATTTTGTATATTGGTTCATTCTGGGGTCATTTATATTTTTCTTGAATGAAAAAGCAAAATACCTTTGGTGAACCTTAGGTATCTTTTAGAAACCTTTAGTCAGAGACACTTTGTGGTGATATCAGCTATTCATCCAAGTCTGTACATATTGTCTGCTGAGCAGTGTAATATGTATGCATAAATGTATAAATTATTCTTGTTTTCAGAACTAAAATTTTAATATATGACAGACTCAGTAAATAATATGAAGTATATAATATACACTAAATAATGTGCTCCTTATTACTGATCAGAAAAAAAATAGGCAAAAAGTGAATGTTTTTTGTAGGTACGGGTGATAGTGAGCACCACACTGGGGAAGTGACTTCTGAATATGGGTGAGCGAGAGTTGAGGGAACTGAAGTGATTGCCAACAAGGGAGCATCCACTACAGTAGGGACTGGTTAGGTCAAGACACAGGTAGAGGCTGTAAAGGGAAAAGCAGAAAGACTGAAAGGTTATCTGTGCAGGGAGAGGTGCCTCCACCTCAGAACAGAGCTTTTCTTAGGAGAGGGATTGAGGAACCCCGATTATTCCATGCAATGAGGTCCACTGTCCCCTTAGGTCTTTCTTTCATGCTTGTTTTTTCTTTCCTGTATATCCTGGAGGGTTTTCTTATCAATCTTGCCTATTCTCAATCTCACAGGAATTTTTCATGCATGCAGTCTATTACATACTTTCTACTTTGTTTTTATAAGTAACTATTAAAAAATTAAAGATATATCATATATATGTATGTACACATTTACATAATAAAGCACTTAGCTTGTAGAACTTGAACCTTCAAGTTGTCACTTACTGGATTCCCTGTTTCTGTGATTTAGGGCCTAACTGCAGCGGTGTGGTAACCCTGTCAGCTCCCCACATTCTGTAAGAGACTGGCAGCTGTTCATCTCTGCTGTAATGAATTCAGACTAGTTGAAATCCATGATATAGAGTATATTATAGCCATTGTCTATGTATCTATGTATCTATCTGTATATCATTTATCTTTCTAATATATCCTGATTACCAAACTAATAGTCTTTGTATGAGTATAATCTACAATGAGAATTGTTTTACTTTTAAGAATAAGTATTTAGTTGTAAATTTCACATACAGGCCAATTCATTAAAATTCACAAATTATAGATTTACTTATGAAATGTAAGGATCTATGTGTATATATGTGGGGGAAAAAAGTGGGCTGGTATATATATTGAGATTAACTGCAAATAAAGCTTTTAATATGGTTGCTATCTCCATATGCTTTTATAATAATACTTTTAATATGTGACTAATAATCTTAGTTAACATAATATTGAGGTTTGCCTAATCTTTTTTGCTTGAAATAGAATAGAACAAGAAGAAATAAGCCTGAGACATTGGAAAAAATTGGAAGGATACAGTTTGAGACTTTATTGTGCTATAACCTAATTTAACAGAGATTATTTGTATTCTAAACTGTTTTTGACTTTGACAACTTTAAAATTGAATTCACTGCTTGGCAGAAAAATGGTGTTACATAAAATCAAACATCAGTACAGTGTATGAAGTAGAGATTATAGTTGTTCTTTTAGCCATTTTATTTTAGTATAAATGAAATTCATTGTTCAGTGTGGCCTTCTGAACTATGTTTTCCAGTCAAGTTATTTTGTGAAGATTAAATTAAATTCATTTCAGGGTACATTCTATCAGAGGTTGCAACAATTCCTATCTGTTTGAACTATACACTGATTTTTCTTTTCTTAGTGTGAGAAAAAGTTCAGAAAGACAGTTTTCCATCTCATTGCACCTTTTCTGAACAGTTCATACCCCAGCCATAAGATTTTATTAAATATAAATTGAAGCAAACCTATGTCAGTAACAAATAATGAAAACACACCTTCAAGTGTCTGCTCTGTCTTTTCAGAGGTTCAGGAAGTTGCTTTTAGGATTGCTTAGAAAACCTGAAAATGGATTGTTGAATCTGAATATTTTGTGTATTTAGAATATTATACCTGCCTAGTGACTGATTACTTCATACCACTGGTTTATGGGGACAAAAATGGCCTCCTCTCAGATGTCCATTGCTTAATCTTTGAGATTGTGACTATATCAAGTTTTACTGGTAAAGGCATTTTACAGAGGGAATTAAAGGCTGATAGTTTGCTCCTATTAAAACAGGGAGGGTTACCTGGATTATTCAGGTGGTCCCATTTAACCTCATGATCCTTAAGAAAAGGGAGACAGAAAAGTTAGCAAGTGGTATGCAGTGGGAGTCAGAGACAAAAAACAGAACTGAGTGAGATGCATGAGCTTGCTATTAGTGAGAACAGAAGAAAGAGGCAGAAACAAAACTCTCGACCACCAGGAAGGAGGGAAAACTAGAGGGTAAAGGGTAGGAAAAAGAAGAAGCCATAAAGTTGTAAAAGTCCAGCTACCAGGAGGTTCTGTTTTGGCCTTCTGATAAACAGGCAGAGACTAGCAAACTTCTCACCCAAACAATTATGGGTTAACTTATCTGCTTTAGTGATCTAAAATGTTGTACTTTATTAAATAGTATGCAAAACTGAAATAATTGGTAGTATTCTCTTTCTCTGAAAACAAGTCTCTTGAAAAGAGCTAAACTCTCACCATGCAAAATAAGTCAGTGTCGCGCGCGGCCTTTGCCGATAAGGACGACGCAACAACCGAGGATTTCTTTAGCGGCAAGTTTATTGTACAGCTCTTTTTTGTAGATGGTGAAGGACCCAAACCCCGGGTTGTGCTCTGCTTAAATAGCCAGCAGCGCGACCTGTCCGTCTGTAATTGGTGCTCTGTTCAAGTCTTCATAAGCATATGGCTGGCAATTGGAGTGCAGCCTAAACCCTCATTAGCATAAAGCTGCGCATGCGTAAACTGCAGGGCGGCGCAGGCAAGAAGCGCGAAAATGCTGGCAAGAAGAACCAGGAAGCAGGAAGCCGGCGCCATCTTGTAATGGCGGGAGCGGCTCCCGACATCTCCCCCTTTTATATATATTAAAGGCCATCTCAATCAGAAAAATAACACACCATGAGGTTACCGATCAGCCTGCTGAGCCAACAGCGTCAGCGATCAAGGAGTTTACACAGTGTAAGAGACCCTCTGCACCTTGAGTCCCGTGCAATGGGAACCTGAGCCCTGGGAGGTGCAGAAGTCTGTCTTGAACAGCATCCTGGTGCAATGGGAACCTGTGCCCGTCAGGAGTGCTACAAGTTTAGACAGTGTCTCAACGATTGAGCATGTTAAGCCAAACTTGGGGAGATGCTCCCTGCTCTACAGCCAACATAGCCTGCACCATGGCCACATTTTTAAGATGTTGTTGTCTTTTGAATCTGTAGAGCAACCAAAAACAGAGAAACAGTCCAGCCAGTAGCAACACTCCAAATATTCCCACGCCAACCCACTCCTTAAAATAGGAAAAGGCAGAAGATAGACATTGGCAAATAAGGTAGTCCCAGAGAGTTATTAGTGGAATCTCCTGGGTCTCCACCTCCAAGCTCGTCAGCAGTCCGTTCAACATCAGGATCAGGATCAAAGTTAGGGTCAGGCTCATCTTGCTTCACCACCCGGGTCAATTGCGCCGGAACCCAAATTGGATTTTCTTGGTCCTGTGGGAAAATACACACAGCTCCCCTGGATCTTATTAAAATAGGATATTTGTTTATATACTTTAGGTGGGTATAAGGTCTGATTAATTACCCGAGCGTCCTCCCAGATTGGGAACGCGGTTTTAATCCGCTTCCTCTCTTTTTCTGATATCAGGGAAAATTTTGTCTCTGTAGATTTGGGTTTTTTAGTGGCTGACTTCCGCATGGAGAACCCGGAAGTGCCAGCATAGGCCACATATGGTGGCGGATCCGGGCGGTAACGCCCTTCCTCATATTTAGCTGCTTCCTCATCCAACTCTGTCTGCTCGTCAGGGTCGAGCCCTGATTTCTCATCAGTTTGTTGATTTTTAGAAGAGCTGTTTTTGCTCTCTGTAGACTCCGGCTCGCTCGATGACGAGGCGGCTTTTTTTTTTTTCTTGCTACCAGTCTGTTTTGGTTTCTTAAACTTCTTAACTAGCTTTTGCGCCTTCTGCGCTTTAGCCTTATCTTCCTTGGTCCCATCCTTAGGGGATTTACCGGTCTTAATTCCCTTTTCTGCTTCGGATAGACTGTCTTGATGGTCCCGTTTCCCACAACTAAGGCACAGACAACACAACAAGACCACAGAAATCATACCTTGCAGAAAAGTACCGCGGTTCTCACGCCACTGACTTTGAATCCTTACTCGACAAGCAGTCGGGGTCCTTCGAAGCGATCCTCCACTCCGGAGTTTGGCGGCTCCCGGGTTTCGGCACCACTTGTCGCGCGCGGCCTTTGCCGATAAGGACGACGCAACAACCGAGGATTTCTTTAGCGGCAAGTTTATTGTACAGCTCTTTCTTGTAGATGGTGAAGGACCCAAACCCCGGGTTGTGCTCTGCTTAAATAGCCAGCAGCGCGACCTGTCCGTCTGTAATTGGTGCTCTGTTTAAGTCTTCATAAGCATATGGCTGGCAATTGGAGTGCAGCCTAAACCCTCATTAGCATAAAGCTGCGCATGCGTAAACTGCAGGGCGGCGCAGGCAAGAAGCGCGAAAATGCTGGCAAGAAGAACCAGGAAGCAGGAAGCCGGCGCCATCTTGTAATGGCGGGAGCGGCTCCCGACAAGTCAGTGATTGTATCTTAGTTATTTTTTTGTTGCATTAATAAAATAAAAGCAATTTCTTGTTTATCTTCTTTAGGTGTACAGATTTCAGTATGTTTATCCTATCTTATAGGTCTAGTACCCACTTATAAGTGAGTATATACTGTGTTTGTCTTTCTCCTTCTAGGAGAAAGACTCATTCTCACTCAGAATGATCTTTTCTAGATCTCACCATTTGCCTGAAAATGTCATGATTTCCTTGTTTTTAATTGCTGAGTAGTATTCCATTGTATAAAAGTACCATAATTTCTGTATCCATTCCTCCATAGATGGACATCTGGGTTGTTTCCAGGTTCTGGCTATTACGAATAAAGCTGCTAAAAACATGGTTGAGCAAATGTCCTTGTGTACTTGAGCCTCTTTTAGATATATGCCTAGGAGTTGTATAGCTGGGTCTTGAGGAAGCACTGTTCCTAATTGTCTGAGAAAGCCCCAGATTGATTTTCAAAGTGGTTGTACAAGTTTACATTCCCACCAGCAATGGAGGAGGGTTCCCTTTTCTCCACAACCTCTCCAGCATGTGTTGTCATTTGAGTTTTTGATCTTAGCCATTCTGATGGGTGTAAGGTGAAATCTCAGGATTCTTTTGCATCTCTCTGGTGGCTAAGGGCATTGAACGTTTGTTTAAGTGTTTCTCTGCCATTCTATATTCCTCTATTGAGAATTCTGTGTTTAGCTCCGTACTCCATTTTTTAATTGGATTACTTGGTTTGTTGCTTTTTAACTTTTTTAGTTCTTTACATATTCTGTATATTAGCCCTCTGTCAGCTATAGGGTTGGTGAAGATCCTTTCCTAGTCTGTAGGCTGTTATTTTGTTCTGACAACAATGTTTTTTGCTTTACAGAAGCTTTTCAGTTTCATGAGGTCCCATTTATTGATTGTTGCTCTTAGAGCCTGTGCTGTTGGTGTTCTGTTCAGGAAGTTGTCTCCTGTGTCAAGAAAGAGGAACCTGGGTAAGATTATCAACCCTCACTTAGAAAGACAAATGGGATGGACATTGGATGTAGGAGAAAACAAGTAACAGGACAGGAGCCTACCACGGAAGGCCTCTGAAAGTCTCTACCTAGCAGTGTATCAAAGCAGATACTGAGACTCATAACCAAACCTTTGGCAGAGTTCAGGGAATCATATGAAAGAAGGGGGAGTTAGTATGACCTGAAGAGGACAGGAGCTCCACAAGGACCAAATATATCTGGGCACAGGGGTCTTTTGTGAGACTGTATCTCCAAACAAGGACCATATATGGATATAACCTAGAACCCCTGCTCGGATGTAGCCCATGGTAGCTCAGTATCCAAGTGGGTACCCTAGTAAGGGTAACAGGGACTATTTCTGACATGAACTCAATGGCTGGCTCTTTGACCTCCCCCCCACACTGCCACCCGAGGGAGGAGCAGGCCTGCTAGGCCACAGAGGAGGACTTTGCAGCCAGGCCTGAAGGTAACTGATAAGCTAGGGTCAGATGGAAGGGGAGGAGCTCCTCCCCTATCAGTGGACTTGGAAAAGGGTAGGGAGAACATGAGGGAGGGAGGGCGGGAATGGGAGGGAATGAGGGAGCAGGATACAGCTGGGCTACAAAGTTAATAAACTGTAACTAATATTAAAAAAAATAAACAAGAATTTAATTTAAAAAATAAAAGCAATTTAAGGGAGAAAGGGTATATTTTTGCTCATAGTTCAGGGATACAGGCCACTGTAGCAATAGTCTTGCTGGCAGTAATCTGAGGCAGTTCGACACTATCTATCGCCAGCAAGGAAGCAGAGAGTGATGGATATGAGTTCTCAGCCCTGTATTCATCCTGGTCATCTGAGTTTTAATTAATCTAATGATAATATAGATCTATCAAGTTGACAGTTAATTAACCATTACAGACAAGGAAGGAGCACAAAGCAAACAGTTTCAGATATATACTGTGAGATTCTAGGAAAACCAGAAGAGACATCCCAGTATGTAGAATTTACATTCTGATGGGAACAACAATGAATTAAGAAAGGAATGCGTGGTTTCAAGATGGCAGCGACCAGCACACACCTTATCTAAGGGGCAGAGGATCCAAAACTCCGAAATTAGTGAGTGGAGAGGCAGCTGAAGCCAGAACATCGACGACGCTTCCTGAGTGAGCTAAGACCACATGGATCCTTGTCACCTGCGGACTTCTCTGGGGACTGAGAGTGGCAAATATTCAATCCCCCTGCACTTCCCCTTGATGAGCTTCACTCTGCAGAGGTGACCCACAGTGCCTGCTGCTCCTAGCACAGAACTCCCTACTCAGTATCTGAAACAGAGAAAGCTGGCCTCCCAGTTCCTCAGGGGCGGGCAGTCAGTTGTGCTCGCCACTCAGGCAGCTGTATGGGCTCCCCAGGGCCACCCAGCAGGCATATGTACTGGCTTCCCAGTTCTGTGGCTATGGATGGACTCCCAACTTGTTTCTATTACGAGCTTCCTAGTTCTGCAGCTGCAGTACCACTGAGCTGAGGGATCTCCTACACTTGCATTTGCCCCAGCAGGCCCAAATCTGAGAGTAGAGAACAGAAGGAACCCCTGTGCTTTCTGATTAGGTCTGCTAGAGAGTGAGTGTGCCTTCAAGTGAATGTGTGCAGAGCCCCAGATCCACGGTCCCTCTACACTAGCGGCCAGACATCAGATCCCTCCCAGCCACACCCCCACTGTGGGCAACATAGGGATTCTTGGGACAGCATTCTCAACATTGAAACAACTGTGCTGTGGGACTACCAGTGGAATTAAGGCAAACAATTCCTGGATCCCAGACAGATCTGAATACCAGGACAGTATGACAGGCCTATAGGCCAATGAGTATTCAAGGAACCTGCACATGCACATTGTGCCTGCTAACAACTCCAGCACCTGTACCCCCTCCTGCACTTAAGCCCCACATTGCAGGCATCTACACGCTCTAGCACCCTGTCTGTCCATGCACACACCTACGCTTGGTCACCTGTACTTGTACAGGAGTGCTGCAATCTTTCTCCCTTAGCTACAGCTGAAAAACCAGCACACACTTTCAAACTGGTAGACCTCTCTCATCTTCCCCGAAGGACACTCCAGACACCAGAAAAAGACCCAGTGAAGTGCAGACTCCAGGAACAAACAGCAAATGTTACGGATAAGCAGATGGCTAGAGGTCGGCTTAAGAAGACATCCAACAAAAATCAGGACATCGTAGCTTCACCAGCAATCCCAAACATCAATGGGTATTTCAATTCATCAGAAACACAGGAAAATGATTTTAAAGTTAGGCTTACCCAGTTATTAAAGGCAATGAACAAATCTCTTAAAGAAATAGCCACACAAATGGAGGCAAATAAAGAGGAAATGAACAAAGCTGTCAAAGAAATAGAGGTAACTACAGCCAAACAAATAGAGACATGGGTAGACGCACAATTAGTGGCATCTAGAGAGGAAATGAACAAAAAAAGACAGAGGCCATCATGGAAAGACAGGAATCCACATTCAAGCAGATGAAGGAAATGGTACAAGGCATGAAAACAGAATTAGAATCAATAAAGAAAACACAAATAGAGGAAACCCTGGAGCTGGAGAACTTAGAGAGATCAGGAACCACAAAGGTAAGTATCACCAATAGACTACAAGAGATGGAAGAGAAAATCTCAGGTGCTGAAAATACACTTGCAGAAATTGATACATCTCTCAAAGAAAAAGTAAAATTAAAAAAGTTCCAAAACAGAAAACATCCAAGAAATCAAGGACACCATGAAAAGACAAAAATCTAAGAATGATAGGAATAGACGAAAAAGAAGATTCCAGGCTCCAAAGTCCAGGAAATATTTTCCAGAAAATCATAGCAGAAAATTTTCCCAACTTAAAGAAAGAGATGTCCACAAAAATAAAAGAGGCCCATAGAACACCACATAGACTACAGCAGAAAAGCAACTCCTCATGTCACATAATAATCAAAACACAAAATCTACCGAACAACAACAACAAAAAAAAATTAAAGCAGCAAGGGAAAAAGGCCAAGTAACATATAAACATAGACCTATCAGAATCACACCAGACTTCTCATCAGAAACTATGAAAGCCAGAAGGGCCTGGGCAGATGTCATGCAGACGCTAAGGGATCACAGTTGCCAACCCAAGACTACTCTACCCAGAAAAGCTTTCAATCAACATAAATGGAGAAAACAAAATATTCCATGACAAAACTAAACTTAAACAATATCTACACAGTAACCCAGCCTTATAGAAGATACTAGAAGGAAAATTCCAATCCAATGAAAACAAATATATCCAAGAAAACATGGGATATAAATAACTTCACAACAAAAACTTAAAACAAACAATAAAACACAGTAATACCACCAACTGCACAATAAAAGGAACTAACATTCATTGGTCACTTTTATTTATCAACATCAATTGACTCAATTCTCCAATAAAAAGACACAGACTAATAGAATAGTTGTAGAAAAAGGATCCAACATTCTGCTGAGTCCAAGAAACATACCTCTGCAACAAAGACAAACAGTACCTCAGAGTAAAGGGCTGGAAAAATGTTTTTCAAGCAAATGGACACAGAAAACAAGCTGGGGTAGCTATCCTAATATCTAATAAAATAGACTTTCAACCCAAATTACTCAAAAAAGTTGAGGGGGCATTTCATTCTCATCAAAGAAAAAATCTACCAGGAGGACATCATAATTTTGAACATCTATGCCCAAAAGTCAAGAGCATCTACATTTGTAAATGAAACATTATTAAAGCTTAAATCAAACATGTATCCCAACACCTTAATAGTGGTAGACTTTAACACTACACTCTCACCAAGGGACAGATCATCTAGACAGAAGTTAAATAGGGAAATAATGGAACTTACAAAGGTCGAAAATCAAATGGACCTAATAGATGTCTATAAAACTTTTCACCAAACTCAACAGAGTATACCTTCTTTTCAGGTCCTCATGGAACCTTCTTCAAAATGACCATATAGCTGGCTACAAAGCAAGCCTTAACAGATAAAAGAAGATCAAAATAATACCTTAGTCCTATCTGACCACCATGGACTAAAGCTAGACCTCAACAACAGAAATTGCAAAGAGCCTACACACACATGGAAACGGAACAACTCTCTACTCAATGACAGTTGTGTCAGGGAAGAAATAAAGATATTAAAGATTCAATGAAAATGAAGGCACATTATACCCAAACTTATGGAACACAATGAAAGCAGTGGTAAGAGGAAAATTCATAGCACTAAGTGCCTTCAAGAAGAAATTTGAAACATCTCATACAAGCAATTTAATGGCTCACCTTAAAGCTCTAGAAAAGAAAAAAAAAAGAAGCAGACACACCCAAGAGGAGTAGATGGCTGGAAATAATCAAACTCAGGGCTGAAATCAATCAATTAGAAACAAATAAAACTATTCAAAGAATCAATGAAACAAAAAGCTGGTTCTTTGAGAAAATCAACAAGATAGACAAACCCTTAGCCAAACTAACTAAAAAGCAGAGAGAATCTATCCAAATCAACAAAATCAAAGATGAAAAGGGTGACATAACTACAGACACAGAGGAAATTCAAACAATCATTAGGTCGTACTACAAAAGCCTATATGCCACAAAATTTGAAAATCTAAATGAAATGGACAATTTTCTTGATAGATTCCATCTTCCAACATTAAGTCAAGATCAGGTAGAAAGACTGAACAGCCCTATATCCCCCAAGGAAACTGAAGCAGTCATTCACAGTCTCCCCTCCAAAAAAAGGCCTGGGCCAGATGGTTTCACTGCAGAATTCTACCAGACCTTCAAAGAAGTGCTCACACCAATTCTCCTCAAACTATTTCACAAAATAGAAACAGAAGGTACATTACCAAACTCATTCTATGAAGCAACAGTCACCCTGATACCTAAACCACACAAAGACCCAACAAAAAAATAGAACTTCAGACCTATCTCTCTTATGAACATTGATGCAAAAATACTCAATAAAATACTTGCAAACCGAATCCAAGAACACATCAAAGATATCATCCACCACGACCAAGTAGGCTTCATCCCAGGCATGCAAGGGTGGTTCAACATACAGAAATCCATCACTGTAATCCACCACATAAACAAACTGAAGGAGAAAAACCACATGATCATCTCCTTAGATGCTGAAAAAGCATTTGACAAAGTCCAACATCCATTCATGTTTAAAGTCTTGGAGAGATCAGGAATACAAGGCACATATCTAAACCTAGTAAAGGCAATATACAGCAAGCCTATAGCCAACATCAAACTCAATGGAGAGAAACTTAAATCAATCCCACTGAAATCAGGGACAAGACAAGGCTGCCCACTCTCTCCCTACCTCTTCAACATAGTACTTGAAGTCCTAGCCAGAGCAATAAGACAACTAAAGGAGATCAAGGGGATATAAATCGGAAAGGAAGAGGTCAAAGTGTCACTATTCGCAGATGATATGATAGTATATATGAGCGACCCCAAGAATTCAACCAGAGAACTCCTCCAGCTGATAAACACCTTCAGCAAAGTGGCAGGATACAAAATCAACTCAAAAAAATCAGAAGCCCTCCTGTATACCAAAGACAAAATGACCGAGAAAGAAATTAGGGAAACAACACCCTTCACAATAGCCACTAATAACATAAAGTACCTTGGGGTGACACTAACCAAACAAGTGAAAGACCTGTTTGAGAAAAACTTCAAGTCTCTGTAGAAAGAAATTGAAGAAGATCTCAGAAGATGGAAAGATCTCTCGTGCTCATGGATTGGTAGGATTAACATTGTGAAAATGGCCATCCTGCCAAAAGCAATCTACAGATTCAATGCAATTCTCATCAAAATACCAACTCAATTCTTTACAGACCTTGAAAAAAAGATTCTCAGCTTCATATGGAGAAACAAAAAACCCAGAATCTCCAAAACAATCCTGTACAACAACAGATCATCTGGAGGTATCTCCATCCCCAATCTCAAGTTGTACTACAGAGCAATAGTAATAAAAACTGCATGGTATTGGCATAAAAACAGAAAGGAGAATCAATAGAACCGCATAGAAGACCCAGAAATAAACCCACACACCTATGAATACTCGGTATTTGACAAAGAAGCCAAAACCATTCAATGGAAAAAAGACAGTATCTTCAACAAATGGTGCTGGTCCAACTGGATGTCCACATGCAGAAAAATGAAAATAGATCTATATTTATCACCCTACACAAAACTAAAGGCCAAGTGGATCAAAGACCTCAACATAAAACCAGATACTTTAAATCTGTTAGAAGAAAAAGTGGGGAAGAGCCTAGAACTCATTGGCACAGGAGACAACTTCCTGAACAGAACACCAACAGCACAGGCTCTAAGAGCAACAATCAATAAATGGGACCTCATGAAACTGAAAAGCTTCTATAAAGCAAAGGACGCTGTCATCAAAACAAAACGCCTGCCTACAGATTGGGAAAGAATCTTCACCAACCCTTTATCTGACAGAGGACTAATATCCAGTGTATATATAAAGAACTAAAGAAGCTGAAAAGCAGCAAACCAAGTAATCCACTTAAAAAATGGGGAACAGAGCTAAACAGAGAATTCTCTGTAGAGGAATATCGAATGGCAGAGAAACACTTAAAGAAATGCTCATCCTCATTAGCCATCAGGGAAATGCAAATCAAAACGACCCTGAGATATCACCTTACACCCATCAGAATGGCCAAAATGAAAAACTCAAGGGACAACACATGCTGGAGAGGATGTGGAGAAAGGGGAACCCTCCTCCACTGCTGGTGGGAATGTAAACTGGTACAACCACTCTGGAAATCTATCTGGCGCTTTCTAAGACAATTAGGAATAGTGCTTCCTCAAGACCCAGCTATACCACTGCTAGGTATATACCCAAAGTTTGCTCAAGTACACAAAAGGGATATTTGCTCAACCATGTTTATAGCAGCATTATTTGTAATAGCCAGAACCTGGAAACAACCCAGATGTCCATCAACGGAGGAATGGGTACAGAAATTGTGTTATTTTTACACAATGGAATACTACTCAGCAATCAAAAAGGAGGAAATCATGAAATTTGCAGGCAAATGATGGGATATAGAAAAGAGCATCCTGAGTGAAATATCCCAGAAGGAGAAAGACAAACACGGTATATACTCACTTATATAGACCTATAAGAGATGATAAACATAATGAAATCTATACACCTAAAAAAGATAATCAAGAGCGCAGACATGGGGTAAGATTATCAATCCTCGTTTAGAAAGACAGATGGGATGTGCATTGAACATTGACAGGAGTCTACTGAGCGTATTTGAAAGACTCTAACTAGCAGTGTTTTCAAAGCAAAGACTCATGACCAAACCTTTGGCAGAGTACAGGGAATCATAAGAAAGAAGGGGAGTTAGTCTGATGAGGAAAGAATAGGAGCTCCACAAGGACCAAATATATCTGGGCACAGGGTCTTTTCTGAGACTGACATACAACCAAGGACCATGTATGAATGTAACCTAGAACCTCTGCTCAGATGTAGCCTGTGGTAGCTCAGTAACCAATTGCTTTCCCATAGTGAGGGGAACAAGGACTATTTCTAACAGGAACTCAATGACTGGCTCTTTGGCCTCCCCACCCCCCAAGGGAGGAGCAGTCCTGTTAGGCCACAGAGGAGAGCTTTGCAGCCAGTCCTGAAGATACCTGATAAAACAGGATCAGATGAATGGGAGGAGGTCCCCCCTATTAGTGGACTTGGTAAGGGGCACAGTGGAGATGAGGGAGGGAGGGAGGGACTGGGAGGGAATGAGGGATCGGGACACGGCTGGGATACAGAGTTAATAAAATGTAACTGATAACAAAAAAATAAAATTCAAAAAAAAATCAATAAATCAGAATCAAAGAAAACAATTCAAAGAATCAGTTAAACCAAGAGCTGGTTCTTTGAGAAAATCAACAAGATAGACAAACCCTTAGCCAAACTAACTGAAAGGCAGAGAGAAACTATCCATATCAGCAAAATAAAAAACAAAAAGGGAAACATAAGGACAATGAGCAAATACAACCAATCATTGCATCTTACTATAAAAGCTTGTATGCCCCAAATTTTGAAAATCTAAATGAAATGGATAATTTTCTTGATAGATTTCATTTACCAAAATTAAATCAAGATCAGGTAAATAGATGGAATAATCCTGTATCTCCCAAGGAAATAAAAGCAGTCCTGAAAACTCTCGCTTCCAAAAAAAAAAAAAAAAAAAAAAAAAAAAGCCTAAGGTCAGATAGTTTCAGTGCAGAATTCTACCAGACTTTAAGAGAAGAGCTAACTCCAATTCTCTTCAAATTATTCCACAAAATAGAAACAGAAGGAAAATAATTACCAAACTCATGCTATGAAGCCACAGTCACCTTGATACCTAAACCACACAAAGACCCAACAAAAAAGAGAACTTCATACCGATATCTCTTATGAACATTGATGCAAAATACTCAATAAAATACTTGCAAACTGAATCCAAGAACACATAAAAGATATCATCCACCACGACCAAGTAGGCTTAATCCCAGGCATGCAAGGGTGGTTCAATATATGGAAATCCATCAATGTAATCCACCACATAAACGAACTGAAGGAGAAAAACCACATGATCATCTCCCTAGATGCCGAAAAAGCATGACAAAAATCCAATACCCATTCATGTTTAAAGTCTTGGAAAGATCAGGGATACAAGTCACAAACCTAAACATAGTAAAGGCAATAAACAGCAAGCCTATAGCCAACATCAAACTGAACTGAGAGAAACTTAAATTGATCCAATTGAAATCAGGAACAAGGCAAGGCTGCCCATGGTCTCTATATCTCTTCAACATAGTACTTGAAGTTCTAGCTAGAGCAATAAGACAAGTAAGGGAGATCAAGGGAATACAAATCAGAAAGGAAGAAGTCAAAGTTTCACTATTTGCAGATGATATGATAGTATACCTGGTTGACCCGAAAATCTCAACCAAAGAACTCTTCAGCTGATAAACACATCCAGCAAACTGGCTGGATACAAAATTAACTCAAAAAAATCAGTAACCCTCCTGTATACCCCTCCCCTCTGAGAGAGGAGCAGCCTTGCTAGGCCACAGATAAGGACATTGCAACCATCCTGAAGATACGCTAGGGCCAGATGGAAGGAAAGGAGGACACCCCCTCTCAGTGGACTGGGAATGGGGCAGGGAGGAGATGAGGGAGGGAGGGGAGAATGGGGAGGGCGAGAGGGAGAGGGCTACAGCTGGGATACAAGTGAATGTATAAAATTATTTTATTTTATTTTATTTTATTTTATTTTATTTTATTTTATTTTATTTTATTTTATTTTATTTTATTTCTATTTTTAGTTACAATTTGTTAACTCTGTGTCCCAGCTGTATCCAGCTCCCTCATTCCCTCCCCCTCCCCAACTCCCTTCCTGGTCTCCTCCCTGCCCCTTTCCAAGTCCACTGATAGGGGAGGACCTCCTCCCCTTTCATTTGACCCTGTTTTATCAGGAATCTTCAAGGCTGGCTGCAAAGTCCTCCTCTGTGGCCTAACAGGACTGCTCCTCCCCTGGGTGGGGGGGGGGGAGGACAAAGAGCCTGCCGTTGAGATCCTGTTAGAAATAGTCCTTGTTCCCCTTACTTTGGAAAACTACTTGGTTACTGAGCTACCACGGGTCACATCCAAGCAGAAGTTCTATGTTATATCCGTAGATGGTCCTTGGTTGAGTGTTAGTCTCAGAAAAGACCCAGTGCCCGGATATATTTGGTACTTGTAGAGCTCCTATCCTTTCCATATCATACTAACTCCCCTTCTTTCATATGATTCCCTGCACTCTGCCATGGTTTGGTTATGAGTCTTAGTGTCTGCTTTGAAACACTACTAGGTAGAGTCTTTCAGATGCCTTTTGCGGTAGACTCCTGTCATACATTCAATGCACATCCCATTTGTCTTTCTAAATGAGGAATGATCATCTTCACCCATGTCCACTTACTTGATTATCTTCTTTAGGTGTGTGGATTTCATTATGTTTATCATATCTTGTAGGTCTATATAAGCGAGTATATACCAAGTTTGTCTTTCTCCTTCTGGGATACTTCACTCAGAATGATCTTTTCTAGATCCCACCATTTGCCAGCAAATTTCATGATTTCCTCCCTTTTGATTGCTGAGTAGTATTCCATTGTGTAAAAATACCACAATTTCTGTATCCATTCCTCTGTTGATGGACATCTGGGTTGTTTCCAAGTTCTGGCTATTACAAATAAAGCTGCTACAAACATGGTTGAACAAATGTCCTTGTTGTGTACTTGAGCAAATTTTGGGTATATACCTAGGAGTGGAATAGCTGGGTCTTGAGGTAGCACTACTCCTAATTGTCTGAGAAAGCACCCGATTGACTTCCAAAGTGGTTGTACCAGTTTACAATCCCACCAGCAATGGAGGAGGGTTCCTTTTTCTCCACAACCTCTCCAGCATGTGTTGTCACTTGAGTTTTTGATCTTGGCCATTCTGATGGGTGTAAGGTGAAATCTCAGGGTGGTTTTGATTTGCATTTCCCTAATGGCTAATGAGGTTGAGCATTTCTTTAAGTGTTTCTCTGCCATTTGATGTTCCTCTTTGGAGAATTCTCTGTTTAGCTCCGTTCCCCATTTTTTAATGGGATTACTTGGTTTGTTACTTTTCTGCTTCTTTAGTTCTTTATATATACTGGATATTAGTCCTCTGTCAGATAAAGGGTTGGTGAAGATTCTTTCCCAATCTGTAGGCAGTCGTTTTGTTTTGATGACTGTGTCTTTTGCTTTACAGAAGCTTTTCAGTTTAATGAGGTCCCATTTATTGATTGTTGCTCTTAGAGCCTGTGCTGTTGGTGTTCTGTTCAGGAAGTTGTCTCCTGTGCCAATGAGTTCTAGGCTGTTCCCCACTTTTTTTTTCCAACTGATTTAGAGTATCTGGTTTTATGTTGAGGTCCTTGATCCACTTTGACTTTAGTTTTGTGAAGGGTGATAAATATGGATCTATTTTCATTTTTTTGCATGTAGCCATCCAGTTGGACCAGCACCATTTGTTGAATATACTGTCTTTTTCCCATTGAATGGATTTGGCTTCTTTGTCAAATACCGAGTATTCATAGGTGCAATTCATAGGTGAAATTCAATTTCTGCAAGTGTGTCTTCAGCTCCAGAGATTCTCTCTTCCATCTCTTGTATTCTGTTGGTGATGCTTACTTTTGTGGTTCCTGATCTTTTCTCCAAGTTCTCCAGCTCAAGGGTTTTCTCGTTTTGTGTTTTCTTTATTGATTCTAATTCTGTTTTCATGCCTTGCACCATTTCTTTCATTTGTTTGAATTTGGATTCCTGTCTCTCTATGATGGTCTCTATTTCCTTGTTCATTTCCTTTTTATATGCCACTAATTTTATCTCTTCTTGTGCCTCTATTTGTTTGGCTATGTTTGCCTGTGTTTCTTTAAGGTTTTTGTCTATTTCTTCTTTCTTTACCTCCAGTTGACTGGCCAACTCTTTGAAAGATTTGTTCATTTCCTCCTTATGAGCCTCAAATAATTGGGTAAGCATGGCTTTAAGGTAATTTTCCTGTGCTTCTGATGAATTGGAGTATCCATCAATTTTGGGGTCTCCTGGTGAAGTCATGATGTCCTGATTTATGTTGGAAGTGTTCTTTCACCTACCCCTGGCCATTGGCTTATCTGAAACCTTCCCTGTTTGTTTTTGGATTCTGTAGATCAGACTGGTACTGTCTCTCTCTGGCATCTGGAGAGTTCTTCAGCAAGCTGAGAGAGGTCCCGTGTCCTTAGCGTGTGCTGAGGACTAGCTGTACCTGTGGGAGAAAAGCACGCAGGCGCAGACGGGGCAAATGCGAGTGTGTGTGTGTGTGTGTGTGTGTGTGTGTGGAGGTGTGCATGGAATTGTATCTCAAGGGACAGAGTGATGGCTAATGTTGAACCCTTGAGTGTGTGGGAGAGGCTCTGCACTGTATATGTCGTAGGCGGTAGTGATGATCACAGTGCAATTTCTGGCATTAACTGCCTTAACTCCTCAAGTAGACCCACAGAGCAGGAACTTCAATGTCCCAAGTGCCCCTCTGTTTCCCAAAGTGGGTATATGGGTGGGAGGGGTTTCGATGCCTGGCTTCTGTTTTAGAAGGACCCAGGATCTGGGGATCTGCAGATTCTCAAGGGTGCACTCACTTACAGGCAGGTCACTTGGCAGAGATCAGGGTATCTGGGCTCTCTGCTCTCTGGTTTGGCCCTGCTTCTTTGATGTGCTCCGCCAGCTCCGTGCTGCTGTCCCTGCCAGGTTATGAGGTTTGCTGCAGCTGGAGATTTCAAGGTGGTCACATCAGTAGGGATCGGGGTAATCAGGCTTTCTGTTCTCTGGTTTGGCCCTGGTTAGTCTTAAACTAGAGGGCTGATGTGCCCTACCAGCTCAGTGCTGCTCTGCCGCCAGGTTAGATAGTAACTGGAGACTGGGTTGCTGGTCCAGATGTTTTCTGGGAAGTCCTGGTGTCTCTTCACTGTGCTCTCCCAGCGCCTGGTGTGCCTAGCTAGTGTGGTGTTTCTGTCTGGTTTTGGTGAGTATATAGCATATTTTCTGTCGCTGTGGGATTGGGCGGGCCGTACTGTCAGTGATTGAGATCCAGTGGAGCTAGTATGGCGTCCAGCAGACTCAGGTCCTGGGAGGATGGTGCAGCCACCACGTGGATCTGGGACTCTGAGATGGGTACTGCTGGCACCTGTTGCTAAAGGGCTTGGAGCTCCGCCTCAGCCGCTGCAGACCCCAGGCAGTTACATCTGTGCAGAGAAAGATGATTCCACTGTGCCGAGGAGGAAGGAAGTCTGGGGGAGGGGAGTGCTGCGAGATCAAAGGGTCGTTTCTCACCTTCTGCAAACAGGTGAGAAAGTTTGGTCTCCGGGTGACCTGAGACCAAAGTTTTCGCCTCCTGCAATGTTCCCTGTTGTTTAGGAAGCCTCACCGTTGTTTTCCTGGGTTAGAGGTCCTTCCACGCACCAATTCAGATGTTTAGCAATTCCACAGCTCAGAAACTGTGTGTGCTAGTCGCCATCTTGGCTCCCCCCCAAAATTATTTAAAAATAAAAAAATATTAAAAAAAGAGAACTTTAGATCTATCTCTTTTATGAACATCGATGCAAAAATACTCAATAAAATACCTCCAAACCGAATCCAAGAACACATAAATGATATTATCCACCATGAACAAGTAGGCTTCATCCCCGACATGCAAGGGTGGCTCAATATACTGAAATCCATCAATGTAATCCACCATATAAACAAACTAAAGGAGAAAAACACATGATCATGCCATTAGATGCCAAGAAAGCATTTGTCAATATCTAACACCCATTCATTTTTAAAGTCTTGGGGAGATCAGGATACAAGGCACTTTCCTAAACATAGTAAAAACAATATATAGCAAGACTATTGCTGACTTCAAACTAAACTTAAATCAATCCCACTGAAATCAGGGACAAGGCAAGACTTCCCACTCTCTCTGTATCTCTTCAATATAGTACTTGAAGTCCTAGCTAGAGCAGTAAGACAACAAAGGAGATCAAGGGAATATAAATTGGAAAGGAAGACCTGAAAGTATCACTATTTGCAGATGATATGATAGTATACATGAGTGATCCCAAAAATTCAACTCCTACAGCCTATATACACCTTCAGCAAAGTGGCTGGATACAAATTAACTCAAAAAAAATCAGAAACCCTCCTGTATATCCAAGAAAAAAGGGCCGAGAAAGAAATCAGGGAAACAACACCCTTCACGATAGCCACAAATAATATAGTGTGCCTTGGTGTGACTCAAACCAAACAAATGAAAGACCTGTTTGAAGAAAACGTGAAGTCTTTGAAGAAAGAAATTGAAGATATCAGAAGATAGAAAGATCTCCCATGCTCCTGGATCGGTAGGATTAACAGTGAAAATGGCCATCCTGTCAAAAGCAATCTACAGATTCAATGCAATTCCCATCAAAATACCAAAAAAAAAAAAAAAATTCTTTACAGAACTTGGAAAAACAATTCTCAACTTCATATGGAATAACAAAAAACCCAGAATTGCCAAAATGATCCTGTACAACAACAGGATGTCTGCAGGTATCTAAATCCCTGATCTCAGTCTGTACTACAGAGCAATAGTAATAAAAACTGCATGTTACTGGTATAGAAACAAAATGGTGGAGCAAGGGAATTGAATAGAAAACCCAGAAATAAACCCATACACCTATGAATAATTGATTTTTTACAAAGAAGCCAAAACTATTTAATGGAAAAAGACAGCATCTTCAACAAATGGTGCTGGTTTAACTGGATCTCTATATGCAGAAAAATGAAAATAGACCCATATTTATCACCCTGCACAAAACTAAAGTCCAAGTGGATCAAAGACCTCAAAACAAAACTGGATGCACTAAATTGATTAGAAGAAAAGGTGGGGAAGAGCCTTGACCTCATTGGCACAGGAGACAACTTCCTGAACAGAACACCAACAGAAGCTCTAAGATCTACAATCAATAATTGGGACCTCATAAAACTGAAAATCTTTGTAAATCAATCTGGAGCTTTCTCAGACACTTAGGAATATTGCTTCCTCAGGATCCAGCTATACCACTCCTAGGCATATATCCAAATGATGCTCAAGTATACAACAGGGATATTTGCTCAACCATATTTATAACAGCTTCATTCATAATCTCCAGAACTTGAAAACAACCCAGTTGCTCCTCAGCTGAGGAATGGATACAGAAATTGTGGTACATTTACACAATGGAATACTACTCAGCAATTAATCACAAGGAAATCATGAAATTTGAGGGCAAATGGTGGGATCTAGAAAGATCATCCTGAGTGAGGTGTCCCAGAAGCAGAAAGACACACATGGTATATGTTCACTATAAGTGACTATTAGACATATAATATAGATACACATCTTAAAATCTGTACACCTAAAGAAGCTAAGTAAGAATGAGGACTGTATGTAAGATGATCAGTCCTTACTCAGAAAGGCAGACAGTTTGGGCATTGAAAGAGGGAGAAAACAGGGAACTGGATAGGAGCCTACCACAGAGGTCCACTGAAAGATTCAACCCAGTAGGGTATCAAAGGAGATATTGAGACTCATAGCCAAAATTTGGGCAGAGTGCAGGGAATCTTATGAAAGAAGGAGGAAATAGAAAGACCTGGAAGGTACAGGAGCTCCACAAGAAAAGCAACAGAGCAAAGAAATTTGTGTCCATGGGTCTTTTCTGAGACTGATACTCCAACCAAGGAACATGATTGGAGATAACTTAGAACCTCTGCACAGATGTTGCCCACGGCAGCTCAGTCTCCATGTGGGTACCCTAGTAAGTGGAACAAGGTCTGTCTCTGACATGAACTCAGTGGCTAGCTCTTTCCTCACCTGCCTGTGATGGAGAGCAGCCTTAACAGGCCACAGAGGAAGACAATGCAGCCAGTCTTGATGAGAACTGATAGGGGAGGGTCAGATTGAGTGGGAGGAGGACCTCCCTATCAATGGACCTGGAGAGTGGCATGAGAGGTGATGAGGGAGGGAGAATGGGATTGGGAAGCAATGAACAAGGGTGCTACAGCTGAGATACAATGTGAATAAAGTGTAATTAATATAATAAAAATTTAATAAAAGAGAGAAATGGCTACAAAATCACAATTATTATAACATCTGTGAACATTTTTTTTTTAAAGTAGATTGATGACTTTCCTCCCATTGGTTAAGGATCTTTTCGCTTAACTGGAAAATTAATGTCTTCTTTAAATGCCTTGGGATATTACATTCTTATTAGTAAGGAGGAAAATAAAGCTGGGCAGAAGTAATTTTGAAAGGAAGACACACAGAAACAACTGTCTTTAGAAGGTCAATTATTCAGGGCAGTGAGTCAAAGCCCTGCCTGGTGTCCCGATTGCCACAGAGTTTTAAATATTTCCCACATTCATTTTTATTGTGAGGACTTAGATGAGAAACACATTAGGGAAACATGGCATTTAAGAGTTTTTCTGAAAGCCATTAGCAGTGACACTAACCTTTTATTCCAGCACTTGGGAGGCAGAAGCAGGTGGATCTCTGTGAGTTCAAGGCCATCTTGACTTCCATAATGAGTTCCAGGACAGCTAGGCTACAAGGCTATATTGAAAGACCCTTTCTGAAAACCTAAACAAACACTCCCTCAAATTTATCATCATTTTTTGGGACAGGATCAATTATCATATTTTTGCCAGGGCATTTAAATTATTTTAGTTTATTACTTTTTATTCTCTTTGTATTCCAGCTATTGCTTCCTCCTTCATTCCCTCCCAGCCCTGCTCTCCCTCCCTCTTCTCATTTTCAATCATACCAATAGAGAATTAATTTTAGTTGTAAGTAGTTGCTACATAATATATTGTTTTAGAACTTGAAAATTAATAAAAGTTGAGATGCACAATTTTATTGCTGGTTGATGGAGTGATGGTGTAAATGTGAATTCAGTAGAAAGCAGTGACTGATGATTTTTTTGTTTGTTTTAGCTAATACAGACTAAGTAGTTATGAAGGGAGAATGAGATTGGCCTTAATATTTTTGTGTTTGGCTTAAAGCAGTTTATATACCTGATGAAGAACTAGATGCAGTAATTGTTATTGGAATTGTGATTTGTCCTTAACCACATTTTTATTAATATATGAATTGTTACTTAGTTTTAAATAGTATACTTTTGTTTAATTGCATAATCAAAATAAGAAACTTGGAGCTACTTTCAGTTTTAATAATCCAGTTAACTTATATGGTTAAAATCATTATTTTCTTCATTTATTGATAGAAAACAAAATAGAGTAATAAACACTTACAATATAAAGTTTAGCACCTAATTCTTCTATAACTTTGAAATTGTGGCTGACCTTATATACCATATTGCAAGTCAGCAGTTTAAATGTTAATATCAGAAGAGAAAAAAAAATACTTGAAAAAAATAGACCCTGAAAAATAATCTAGTTATTTAAGAAGTTATGAAGACTGATAAATTTTAGGTAGGCTCATCAAGTTAAAGAGATACATTAAAATATTGAAGGCTGAATGCAAAAAATCCAAGTGTACTTTATTTACTACTAATAAATATTCACAGAGCTTTGAAATGTAAGATTACTTAACATATGAAAATTAATCAATATAACTCACTATACCAATAAAATTTGTTAAAGAGTGCCCCTGAAAAACTTCAGTGGCCATTTATGTTAAGTAATATTCTTACCTCTCTACCCAGCCAGACATCTTCCATCTTTTTCCAGGGTCTGGATTGTGAGTGTGACTCTCCCCATCCAAGCACTATTCGCAAACAACCATATTAGGTCTGACTCAACGTGCAGTGTCCTGGCCCAGTCTACCACTACCACCTTCACTGCGCCTACCTCTAGGATTTCCAGGACCGAGTCTACCTCCGTACCCATAGGTCTCTTCCACTCAGCACCTCTCCACCAAGCTAGATTTCTCACATTCTTCTCCAGGGTGTAGCCTGGTAAGTCTCCCAGCTCTTCCTAAACCAACTACTCTTCCCAACTTACCAAACCTAGGCTAGGTCTCGCTAGTGTTTGTTAGGCTTTGTCCAAGGAGTTTTGTGCCCCAATGGAGACGTTTGCACCTGCCCCCAACCCACAAGTCCTTTCCATACCACACCCAGCCTTCCAGTCAGAGAGATTAGTCAGTCCTTCTCCAGGGGATAGCCCAGTGAATCTGCTTGACCCTCTTTTACATGTACACACTCCAACATATCAGATCTTGACAGGATCTCAATCCAGTTCCCAAGCCTAGTCTGGCTACTCCTCCCTGAATTTAGCTGCAACAAATTTCTAAGCTTCTACCAAGACATGCCCTTCCTGTCCTCCAACCCCTCCCACATCACATCCAACCTTTCTGTACAGCCACAACTGTTCCCACACTCCAGGTTCAGATGAGGAAACACATCCTGACCTCTCTCCTTCCAAGTTATTTTCAAACCCTAGGCCTAAACTGCCTGAACATCCTCTCTGTCTCAAACTGCTTTGTTCACTTTTGATATAAACAGTACAGAAGAAGTCCATGTGTCTAGATCTAAACACAAAAATACAATCAATATGAAAAATAAGCCAGTCTCTAATTTGCAAACCTACCACTATTGTAGAACTGTTTGCCAATAAGAATTATTTAGATGAACTCCAGGACACAGAATTTAAAAGGTCCATCATAAATTTTATCAAAAAATTTAAGGAATTTAAAGAAGACACAAAGAAACAGTTTAATGATATCAAGGAAAAAAATTAAGGAGAATAAATTCCTGAGTAATGACCAAAAAACAGAACAGAACAAAACAAAACACACATATGGAAATAATGAAGAAAATCCAGGACATGAGAAAAAAATTCGGTGATTGGATAGAAACGTTGGTGAGGATTCAAGATAAAACAAATTGAATTGAAAAATCCAGTTATTCAAATAGATAATTAAAAGGAAAGCCTTACAAGTAGAATGAAGCAAGCAGGATATAAAGATAAACAATCTAGAGCAAATAAGCAAGGAATGTTGAAAAAGAAAAAGATAAAAAGGCACATACAGGAACAATAGCACACCATGAAAACAAAACACACAAACCGTAGAATTATAGGCATAGGTGAGGGAGAAGAATCTCAAATCAGTGGCATAGACCAGATCTTCAAAAGGCTTACAGAAGAAAAGTTTCCTGAACTGAGGAAAGATAAATACACCAAGATTAAGAAATAAAATAAAACTGTTCTAGACCCCAACTAAACAAGACCAGAAAAGAAAAAGAAAATTCCACAGCACATCTTACTTAAAACACTAAGCATACAGAACAAATAAAGTGTACTGGAGGCTGCAAGAGAAAAAAGACAAGTCACATATAAATGAACACCCATCAGATTAATAGCTGATTTCTTAATGGAAACTTTATTTTTGAAAGTCAGAAAAGCCTAGAGCAACACATTCCAAGTCCTAAAAGACCATGACAGCCAGCCCAGACTAATATACCCAGCAAAACTTTTATGCCACAATTGTTAAGAGAAAATAAGACTTTCCGTGAAATAAGCACCTTTAAAATTTTATGCTCAACAAATCAAACTTAAGGAAAATACAGGAAGCAGTATTTGAGGCTGAAGATAGGAGTGTGTATAACATAGCTGTGGAGAGGAATGTGAGTCTGTAATCATTAAAACCACTGAGAAGTCAAACATCATCACCAAAACATGATGATGGCAATTAACACACATTTCAATAATAATTTTAAGTAGTAATAAGCTAAACTTTTAATTAAAAAAACATAGGTTGATTGACTGGATCAAGAAACAAAAATCTACTTATCTGTTGTCTACAAGAAACACATCTTAGTTTTAAAAACAGGTACCACACTAGTTAAATTATGGACAAAAGTCCCATCATATGGGACCAGGAAACAATTAGTCATTGTTATCACAATATCTGACAAAACAGACTCACACTTAAACTAATCAGAACACAAAGAGGGACATTTCATTCTTACCAAGGGAACAGTTAACTGAAAAGATATTGCTATTCTAAACATGTATGTACCAAGACTCGTACATCCAGTATCATAAAAAAAAATGTGCTAATGGATTAAAGATACAGATGAGCATAAACCATTAATAACTGGTGATTTCATTATTCCACTTTCTCCAATAGACAGGTTATCTGGACAAAAAAAATTGAGAAACATCAGAATTAACTGACATCATACATAAAGTGGATTTAACAGATCTATAGACTATTCCACCAAACACCAAAGAATCCACACTTTACTTAGGTGAAAATGGAAGATTTTTCTAAAATATACCACATCCTGGGACATAAAACAAGTCTTCACAAATTCAAAAATATGGAAATAACACCCTGTTTTGTATCTTACCACAATGCAATAAAACTTAAACTTGATAGCAAGTAATTTCTAGTAAATACAAAAAATCATGGAAATTAAGCAACTGATTACTGAATAATGAATTTATCAAAGAAGAAAGCAGAAAAAACAAAAAAAAATATTTTTGGAACTAAATAAAAATGAATCAGAGCTTAAGAAAACCTTTGGGACACATAGAAAACAGTTTTTTAAAAAATATTTTTTAATATTTTAAAATATATAATTTTAAATTCTTTATTAATTACACTTTATTCACTTTGTATCCCCCATGTGGTTACCTCCCTCCTCCAGTCCCAATCCCTCCCTTCCTCCAACCTCTGCACACGTGCCCCTCCCCAAACCCACTGATAGGGGAGGTCTTCTTTTCCTTCTTTCTGATCCTAGTCAATTAGGTTTCATCAGGAGTGACTGCATTGTCGTCTTCTGTGGCCTGGCAATGCTCATCCCCCCTTAGGGGGAGGTGATCAAAGAGCAGGCCAATCAGTTCATGTCAGAGACAGTCCCTGTTCCTATTACTATGGAACCCATTTGGATACTGAACTGCCATGGGCTACATCTGTGCAGGGGTCTTAGGTTATCTTCATGCATGGTCCTTGATTGGAGTATCAGTCTCAGGAAAGACCCCTGTGTGCAAATTTTTTGGTTCTGTTGATCTCCTTGTGGAGTTCCTGTCCTCTCCAGATCTTACTGTTTTCCACTTCTTTCCTAAGATTCCCCACACTCTGCCCAAAGGTTGCCCATAAGTCTCACCATCTGCATTGATAGTCTGCAGGGCAGAGCCTTTCAGAGGTCCTCTGTGTCAGGCTCCTGACTTGTTCCCTCTTTTCTCCTTCTTCTGATGTCCATCTTCTTTGCCTTTCTGAATAGGGATTGAGCATTTTAGCAAGAGTCCTCCCTCTTGATTAGTTTCTTTATATGTACAGATTTTAATAGGTTTATCCTATATTATATGTCTATATGAGTGAGTATATACCGTGTGCGTCTTTCTGCTTCTGGGTAGCTCACTGGGTAGGATGATCTTTTCCAGATCCCACCATTTACCTGCATATTTCATGATTTCCTTGTTTTTATTGCTAAGTAATATTCCATTGTGTAGATGTACCACAATTTCTGCATCCATTCCTCCACTGAGGGGTATCTGTGTCCAGCTTCTGGCTATTACAAATAAAGCTGCTACAAACATGGTTGAGCAAATGTCCTTATTGTGTACTTGAGGATCTTTTGGATATATGCCTAGGAGTGGTATAGCTGGATCTTGAGAAAGCACTATTCCTAGTTGTTTGAGGAAGCGCCAGATTGATTTCCAGAGTGGTTGTACAAGTTTACATTCCCACCAGCAATGGAGGAGGTTTTCTCTTTCTCTACATCCTCTCCAGCATGTGTTGTCATTTAAGTTTTTGATCTTAGCCATTCTGATGGGTGTAAGGTGAAATCTCAGGGTTGTTTTGATTTGCATTTCCCTGGTAACTAAGGATGTTGAGCATTTTATTTTAAGTGTTTCTCTGCCATTCTATATTCCTCTATTGAGAATTCTCTGTTTAGCTCTGAATCCCATTTTTAATTGGATTACTTGATTTGTTGCTGTTAAATTTCTTGAGTTCTTTATATATTCTGGATAAAAGCTCTCTGTCAGATATAGGGTTGGTGAAGATCCTTTCCCAATCTATAGGCTGTCATTTTGTTCTGATGACACTGTCCTTAGCTTTACAGACGCTTTTCAGTTTTATGAGGTCCCATTTATTGATTGTTGATCTTAGAGTGTGTGCTGTTGGTGCTCTGTTCATGAAGTTTTCTCTCGTGCCAATGAGTTTAATGTGTTCCCCATTTTTTCTTGTAACAAGTTTAGTGTGTCTGGTTTTATATTGAGGTCTTTGATTCATTTAGACTTTAAGTATAGATCTATTTGCATTTTTCTAAATGTAGATATCCAGTTAGACCAGCACCATTTGTTGAAGATGCTTTTTTCCTCCTTGTATGAAATCAGGTGTCCAGAAGAGTGTGTGTTTATTTCTGGGTCTTCTATTAAATTCCATTGCACCACCAGTCAGTTTCTATGCCAGCACCATGCAGTTTTATTGCTGTTGCTCTGTATCACAGCTTAAGATCAGGGATGGAGATACCTCCTGATGATCTTTTATTGTAGAGGATTGTTTTAGCAATTCTGGGCTTCTTGTTATTCCATATGAAGTTGTGACTTTTTCTTTCAAGGTCTGCAAAGAATTATGTTGGTAATTTGATGGGAATTGCATTGAATCTTTAGATTGATTTTGGTAAGATGGCTTTTACTATGTTAATCCTGCCAAACCATGAGCATGGAAGATATTTTCATCTTCTGATATCTTCTTCTATTTCTTTCTTTAGAGACCAGAAGTTTTCTTCATAGAAGTCTTCGACTTGCTTAGTTAGAGTCACACCAAGTTACATTTTGTCCTTTGTGGCTATTGTGAAGGGTGTTGTTTCGCTAATTTCTTTCTCAGCCCACTTGTCTTTTTTGTACAGGAGGACTATTGATTTTTTTTTTTAGTTAATTTTGTATCCAGCCACTTGGCTAAATGTGTTTATCAGCTGTAGGAGTTCTCTGGTAGAATTTTTGGGGTCACTCAGGTATATAATCATATGATCTTCAAATAGTGATATTTTGACTTTTTCCTTTCTGAACTGAACCCCTTGATCTCCTTTAATTGTCTTATTGCTCTAGGAAGGACTTCAAATACTACGTTGAAGAGGTATGGAGAGAGTGAGCAGCCTTACCTTGTCCCTGACTTCAGTTTCTCTCCATTTAGTTTGTTGTTAGCTATAGGCTTGCTGTATGTTATCTTTACTATGTTTTGGTAAGTGCCTTGTATCTCTGCTCTTTCCTGGACTTTAAACATAAATGAATGTTGGATTTTATCAAATGCTTTTTCAGCATCTAAGGAGAGTAATGTATATTTTTTTCCTTTCAATTTGTTTATATGGTGGATTACCTTGATGAATTTTCATATATTGAACCACCCCTGCATACCTGCGATTAAGCTTACTTGGTCATAGTGGATGTGTTCTTAGATTCAGTTTGCAAGGATTTTGTTGAGTATTTTTGCATCAGTGTTCCTAAGGGAGATTGGCCTGAAATTCTCTTTCTTTTTTGGATCTTTGTGAAGTTTAGGTATCAAGGTAAATATGGCTTCATAGAATGAGTTTGGTGTGTTCCTTTTGTTTCTATTTTGTGGAACAGTTTGAAGAGTATTAGTGTCAGCTCTTCCTTGAAGGTCTGCTAGAATTCTGTGCTGAAACCATCTGGTCCTGGACTTTTTTTTTTTTTTTTTTCTTTTTTTTGCATGGGAGACTTTTGATGACAGCTTCTATTTCCTTAGGGGATATAGGACTATTGATTTACCTGGTCTTGATTCAGCTTTGGCAAGTGGAATTGATCAAGAAAATTGTCCATTTCATTTATTTTTTTTTTCAAATTTTGTGGCATATAGACTTTTGAAGTAAGACCTAATGATTGTTTGGATTTCCTCAGTGTCTGTAGTTATGTCCCCCTTTTCATTTCTGATTTTGTTGATTTGGATAGTGTCTTTCTGCTTTTTACTTAGTTTGGCTAATTGTTTGTCTGTCTTATTGATTTTCTCAAAGAACCAGCTCTTGGTTTCATTGATTCTTTGAATTGTTTTATTTGTTTCTAATTGATTGATTTCAGCCCTGAGTTTGATTATTTCCGCCATCTACTCCTCTTGGGTGTGTCTGCTTCTTTTTTTTTTTCCTTAGGGTTTTCAGGTGAGCCATTAAGTTGCTTGTATGAGATGTTTCAAATTTCTTCTTGAAGGCACTTAGTGCTATGAATTTTTCTCTTAGTACCGTTTTCATTGTGTCCCATAATTTTGGGTATGTTGTGCCATTATTTTAATTGAATTCTAGGAAGTCTTTAATTTCTTCCTTTATTTCTTCACTGACCCAGCTGTCCTTGAGTAGAGAGTTGTTCAGTTTCCATGTGTGTGTAGGCTTTTTGTTATTTCTGTTGTTGTTGAGGTTCAGCTAAGTCCATGCTGGTTAGATAGGATGCAAGGTATTATTTCAATCTTCCTGTATCCTTTGAGGCTTGCTTTGTGGCCAACTAAAGGGTCTATTTTGGAGAAAGTTCCTTGAGGTGCTGAAAAGAAGGTAAATTCTTTTGTGTTTGGGTGAAAGGTTCTGTAGATGTCTGTTAGGTCCATTTGATTCATGACCTCTGTCAGAGTCATTGTTTCTTTGTTTAATTTCTGTTGTTAACCTGTCCTTTGTTGAGAGTGGGATTTCGAAATCTCCCACTATTAATGTGTGGGGATCTATGTGTGCTTTCAGTTTTTTTTAATGTTTCTTTTACAAATTTGGGGCATATATGTTCAGAATTGTGTTGTCTTTGTGGAATTTTCCCATGATGAGTATGAAATGACCTTCCCCCCTCTCTTTTGATTAGTTTTGGTTGAAAATCTATTTTATCAGATCTTAGAATGGCTGCTCCTGTTTGCTTGGAAAACCATCTTCCAGCCCTTTACTCTCAGGTAATGTCTATCTTGTGACTTAGGTATGTTTCTTGTATGCAACAGTTTGTTGGGTCTTGTTTACATATCTATTTGTTTAGTCTGTGTGTTTATATTGAGAGCTTAGTTTCCATTGATATTGAGAGACCTTAATGATCAGTGACTGTTAGATGCTTTGATTTTGCTGTTGGTTGTGGTAGTGTGTTTGTGTGCTTGGCTACTTTTAGTTTTGCTTTAGTGAGGTTTTTTATTTTCTGTGTTTTCCTGAATGTAGTTAGCTTTCCTGGGTTGTATTTTTTCTTCTAATATCTTCTGCAATGCTGGATTTGTGGGTAGGTTTTTGTTTTTTGTTTTCATTGAATATCTTGTTTTCTCCGTCTATGAAGACTGAGAGTTTTGCTGGGTATAGTAACCTGGGCTGACATCTGTGTTCTCTTAGGGTCTGCACAATATCTGTCCAGCCCTTCTGGCTTTCATAGTCTCTGTTGAGAAGTCAGGTGTGATTCTGATGGGTTTGCCATTATGTGTTACTTGGCCTTTTTCCCTTGCAGCTTTTAGTATTTTTTCTTGTTCTGTATACTTACTGTTTTGATTATTATGTGGCGGGAGGATTTTCTTTTCTAGTCTAATTTATTGGGTGTTCTGTATGCCTCTTGTATGCTTATAGACCTCCCTTTTAATTGGGGAAACTTTCTTCTATGATTTTGTTGAAAATATTTTCTGGGCCTTGGAGAGAATCTTCTTTTTCCTCTATTCCTAATATTCTTAGGTTTTGTCTTTGCATTTTGTCTTGGATATCTTGGTTGGTCTGTGTCAGGAATTTTTTAGTTTTATCATTTTCTTTGATGGATACATCAATTTCTTCCATTGTATCTTTCACACCTGGTATTCTTTCTTCCATCTCTTGTAGTCTTTTGGTTATGCTTACTTCTGTAGTTCCTGTTTTCTTCCCTAAGTTGTTTTTCAATATTTCCTCCATTTGTGTTTTCTTTAATTTTCCCAATTCTATCTTCAGATTTTGAGCCATTTTGTTGATTTCCTTCACCTGTCTCACTGTATTTTCCTTTACGTCCTTCAGCTGTTTGTTTGAACATTCCTCTGTTTCTTTTGTTTCTTTCAGTGATTTAATCATTTCCTCTCTGAAAGCCACAAACCATTTGGCTGCATCTTCCTGTATTTCTTTATGGATGGCCATAATCTGTTTGTTTTATTTTCTTCTCTTTCTTTATGGGTGGCCATAATCTGTTGGACCTTATCTTCCTGTATTTCCTTATCTTCCTGCATTTTATTTTTTTCCTCCATTATCCACTTCATAAACATAAATGTAAAGTCATCTTCTTGAATTTCACTTATGATAGGGTGTTCAGGGCTGCTTGCCCCTGGATTGTTCTGGAGGTGCTATGTTTCTTTGGATTTTGTTGGTTGAGGTTTTATGCTGGCCTCTCCCCATCAGGCTGTCTTTGGTGTTGGCTGTTAGTTTCTGTTGCCTCCTGCAATCCTGGGGTGGGGAGAATCTCCTTGGCAGGAAAATAATTTTTCCTGAAGGAGGACTCCTCAGCTTTTTAGGTCTGGTCAACAAATGGCTGGTTATTCTCAATAATTGCCACATCTCATGTCAGGCATATGGAACTGAGTGGTAATTGCATTCTTTGATAGTCAGGGGGGCTCTCCTCTCACCAGAAGGAGTCCTGGAGACAGCTGTCCTGCTTCTGGGTTTCTTGCTCTGAATTTAGTGAGCTGCTGCTGCTCTTCCACTGAGTTTTCTGGGCATAGCCCTCTTGAAGAACCAGGGAGCCACACAGTTTAGTCAGTTTAGCTAGGGATAACTGGTTGAACCTTGGAGTAGTATCTGGGGGCTGATTCCGTAGAACTCAGGCTTCTGTAGGTCTGAGTTTGGAGTTCTGTGGCCCAGTTCCCAGGCAGTAACCAGTGGCAGGTGAGTGTAGCACTTATGCATGCAGCAGGAGGTAGAGCCTGAAGCCTGCTGAATCCAGAAACTTTTCCAAAACTGGGTATCCTGAGGTAGGACCCGATGTTTCCCCCACCGTGGGGTTTCCTTCTGACAGGCGTTTCAGAGTTGGTCTTCCAATTAAAGAAAATTTTGTCCAAAATAGAACTTTCATTCAAAAGCAAATTGAAAGAAGAGAAAAGAAATACATGAGAAATAGATAAACAAGGCATTTGATTTGTGCCCTGAAGAAACGGTTTTAAAGGTGGAATTTATTGCTCTGAGTGCCTACATTAAAAAATCAAAAAGACTATAAATAAATGATTTAAAGATATAATTAAATATTTCAAAAAGGAACAAATGAAACTCAAACTCAGTGAATGGCAAAAAATAAAGAAAAGTAGAAATCAATGAAATAGAAACAAAGAAAACACAAAGAATCAATGCATCTATGAGCTGGTTCTTTGAGATTGACAGACTTTTGGTCCAAGTAACCAGAATAAAGGGAGGACTCAAAAAATATATGATCAGGGTAATATCACAATAGACACCAAAAATTTAGAATATTACAAGGTAATATTTTAAAACCCTGTGGTCTATTCAGATAGAAAGCAATCTAAAAAGACACATATCAAATAATGAGATTGAAGTAGTAGTAAAAAGGCTTCTAGCTTAAAAAAAAAAACCAAACCATCTTCCAGGGCTGGCTAGATTCATTTCAGAATTCCACCAGACATTCAAAGAAAATTTAAATCCAATCTTATTTACAAAAAAAGATAACCAGAAGGAGAAATCTGAGGCCTTTGATCTGGATCTGGCCTGAATGCCACTTCCCTCAAGAGTAGCTTTCATGGTTCTAGAAGGTGCCATGCAAACTTCCAACAGAATGAAGCAGAAAACAGTCTTACTCAACCATGATTCCTGTGAACCACAACAAGGATGGACATGACACAATAACCACCTGAGGGTGCAGGAATGGCACAAATACCTCGGTAGTAACCAACAGCTCCCTTAGATGGACTTATGGATCACTCAACAAGAGAGAAGCTGTGTATGGTCCTGGAAACCTAGCCAACTATCCAGGGCTAGTGAAGTAGAGTTTTTGAAAGAGAACCTACAACTACTACTTTCCCTAACCAGCATACCACATCCTAAATATTTATACTTATGCTGGAGATAAGTGTAATCCTCACCCATCATCAAGGAAATATCTCTTTGCAACAGATGGAAACAATTATACAATCAATAAAAATAAGGCATACTGGAGCACAATTCTAATAAGTACAAAAGAACTTTTACACCTAAGGTTCAGGGATCAATGCAGAAAGGGGAGTGGAATGACTGTAAGAGCCAGAGGATCATCATGTTTGCTGTGATGTTTCCTAGTAATATCAGAAGCTGCAGTACTAAGTGTTTAGCAACATGATGGCCTAAACATTACTTGAATGAACAAGAACAACATCAGACATGTCAATGAGGAAAGGCCACAAGGACTCAATCCTACACAAGAGCCATAGGAATCAGAGCGCAGGAGAAATAGTCTTCCCCAGGAAACAGCACAGCAATTAGTTATTGAAAACCAAATTGTCAGCCTTGAAAACATACATACAAGTAACATTATACAGGATGAGGTGATTAGATATATGTAATTCTCTATAGCAAAGGAACCATTTAGTTTACTGAAGAGACAGCCAATTGGCTGGGAGAATAATCTTTCCTAGTTATACATCTGTTACTATCTAGAGTATACAGTGAACTTATGAAACTAACAAAATAAAACAACCCAGTCAATACATGGATTCCTGGATGAACAAAGTTCTCGAAAGATGAAATCTAATTGCCAGTAAACATAAAATGTTCAGTCTTACTAGCTGTCAAAGAAATAACAATTAGAATACATAATGATTTAATCTCAGCCAGTCAGAATGGCAGTCATTTGGAAAACAACCACAGATGCTGAGAATGTTTGGACTAAAGGGAGCACTTATCCCTGGGAATGCAAATTCATTCAGAAATTTGAAGTCAGTATGGAGATTTCTTAAAAATCAAAAATAGATGTGCTTATATAACCCAATGGAATCACTCTCAATATGTATCCAAAGGACTCCAAATCAGCAAGTCACAGAGAACTTATACTTCAATGTCCTAAGGTATGGAGCCTAGCTAGGTGTCCATAAACAGAAGGATGTATGAGGAAAATGTGACACACGAACATAATTGTTTTTCAGCCACAGTGACCATAGTTATGTTGTTTGAAGGAAAATGCAATACTACTGGAAACCATTATAGTAAGTAAATTCAACTAGTTTCAGAAAGACAAACAGGAGTGCTTTCTCATTATTATGAGAGATCAGTTCCTAGTGTTCATACACATAAATCATATTTGTGCATATGACATGAAAGAAGTGAGACTGTCTTGTTTAGCAAAGAGCAGTAATTAAAAGTATGACACTAAAATAGGAAGGAGGTGATAGAATATATTCAACATCTTATATAGGTATGAAAAAATTTAAAAGTAAGGTAAGATAAAAAAATCTTAAAAACAAAATTTTCAGCAAAATAGGATTAGAAATTGTCTTTTTCAATATGATGGAAGAAAACTATAGGAAATATACACTTATTGCCATAGTCAATGCTAAAAGATGATATGCTATTTTCCACAAATGGAATATTACAAGAATGATCCCTTTTCCAGTTTTTTTTAAAGACAGGGTTTCTCTATGTAGCCTTGGCTGGTTGTCCTGGACTCTCTTTGTAGATCAGGCTGGCCTTGAACTCACAGTGATCCTCATGCCTCTGCTGCCCTGAGTTCTGGGATCAAAGGCATGTGGTACTACACCCAGCTTCCTTCTTCATTTTTAAAATGAATGATTTTATGTGAAATTCCAGTTTATAAAGGATAACTAAATTATCTGTTTGAATAACACATGATGTTGTTTGTTCTATAATACAGGATAAATGAGCTAAAACCTGATGGAGCAAAGGAATAAATGTAGATGATGACAGAACAAAAGGCCAATATAAAATATAATTAATTAACAATGGAAAAAATGAAGATTGAAGTGAAAATGTGATTTATAATTGCATCATGATTATACTTAGAGAATTTTAAGGAAAAATGCAAGAGCAGCAGTTGGTGAGACAGCTTGTTAGTCTAAGTCCTTGCTCAACAAGAACAAGCATGAAGACTGGAATTTGGATCCATATATTTTTCCAGTCATAAAGACCATATTGTTTGAAGGAAAAGAGAATAGTACTGAAAGTAATTATAGTAAGAAAATTAAGATAATTTCAAAGCAGAGTTTCTCTGTGTAGTCTTAGCTGTCCTGGACTCACTTTTTGGACCAAGCTGGCCTCTTACACACAACAATCTGCCTGCCTCTAACACCCTGAGTGATGGTGGCTTGGTAGCCTCTCTGTAATTCCTGAGCTTAGAAGGCAGACAAAGGGGATTTTTAGGGCAAGTTTGTGAGTCAGATTAAAAGTGACAAACTCTCTATATACTGGATATTAGCCCTCTGTCAGATATAGGGTTGGTGAAGATCCTTTCCCAATCTGTAGGCAGTCATTTTGTTCTGACAACAGTGTCCTTTGCTTTACAGAAGCTTGTCAGTTTCATGATGTCCCATGTATTGATTGTTGCTCTTAGAGCCTGTGCTGTTGATGTTCTGTTCAGGAAGTTGTCTCCTGTGCCAATGAGTTCAAGGGTATTCCCCACTTTTAGTTTAGTGTGTCTGGTTTTATGTTGAGGTCTTTGATCCACTTGGACTTTAGTTTTGTGCAGGGTGATAAATATAGATATATTCACATTTTTCTACATGTAAACATCTAGTTAGACAAGGACCATTTGTTGAAGATGCTATCTTTGTTTCATTGAATTGTTTTTGCATCTTTGTCAAAAACCGGGTGTCCATAAGTGTGTAGATTTATTTCAGGGTCTTCTATTTGATTCCATTGATCCAAAGAAGTGGAAAATAGTAAGACCTGGAACGGACAGGAGCTCCAAATGGAGAGCAACAGAATAAAAAATTCTGGGCAAAGGGGTCTTTTCTGAGACTGATACTTCAACCAAGGACCATACATGGAGATAACGTAGAGACCCTTCACAGATGTAGCCCATGGCAGCTCAGTCTCCAAGTGTGTACCCTAGTAAGGGCAACAGGGGCTGTCTCTGACATGAACTCAGTGGCTGGCTCTTTGATCACCTCCCCCTGATGGGGAAGCAGCCTTAGCATGTCACAGAGGAAGACAATGCAGCCAGTCCTGATGAGACCTGATAGGCTAGGGTCAGATGGAAGGGGAGGAGGATTTCCCCTATCAATGGAGTAGGGGAGGGTCATGGGAGGACAAGAGGAAGGGAGGGCAGTGGGATTGGGAGGGAATGAAGGAAGGGGCCACAGCTGGGTTACAAAGTGAATAAATTGTAATAAATAAAAAAGTAAATTAAAAAAGAAATCCTACCTTAGAGAATAAGGTGGAGAATGACTGAGGAAAGCTCTGCTATCAAACTCAAGCCTCCATGTATTCACAAATGTGCAGAGACCCATGCACATGGGAGGCAAAAGAAATGTCAAACATCTGAATATTGGAAGCCCAGAAAACATTACTTGTGTATAAATAAAGAAGGAATTAGACATGCCATGTCCATATATCAGAAAAGTAACATTGTTAAAATGAAGATTATATGACAAATTCATTGCAACTGAGCAATTTCTATTTCACATTGACATATTGTGTACATATGGAGAGGAAGGTGTTTGGACAGAAAATAATGTAAGGATGACTTTGGTAGATATAATCTGTACCTTGAACATGACATGTAAATTTAATAAAATGTGTGAAATGGTATGTTTAACTGCATTTATATTTTTAACATTGATTTTTAAGTTTGAAGTTAGAAACCTAAATCTTTACCTGTCCTTGAATCTTCAGCTACATTTATAGAAGCACTTCTCCAAGAAAACCATTCATTCATCTTGATGCATGAACATTTATAGAAATTATAGTCTTGTGTAAATTATAGTATAACCTGACATAGAACAGACATAGCAAGTTCTTAAGAAACCTGCTTCCACGACTGACTTAACAATTATAACCAAACCATGGCAGAGTGCAGGGAATCATATGAAAGAAGGGGAGTTAGTATGATATGGAAAGGATAGGAGCTCTACAAGTACCAAATATATCCGGGCACAGGGTCTTTTCTGAGACTGACACTCAATCAAGGACCATCTATGGATATAACATAGAACTTCTGCTCGGATGTGGCCCGTGGTAGCTCAGTAACCAAGTAGTTTTCCAAAGTAAGGGGAACAAGGACTATTTCTAACAGGATCTCAAGGGCAGGCTCTTTGACCTCCTCCCCCCAGGGGAGGAGCAGTCCTGTTAGGCCACAGAGGAGGACTTTGCAGCCAGCCTTGAAGATACCTGATAAAACAGGGTCAAATGAAAGGGGAGGAGGTCCTCCCCTATCAGTGGACTTGGAAAGGGGCAGGGAGGAGACTAGGGAGGGAGTGTGGGGTTGGGGAGGGAATGAGGGAGCGGGATACAGCTGGGACACAGAGTTAACAAATTGTAACTAAAAAGAAAAAAAATACAATGTAAAAAATGAAAAATAAATAAAACTAAGTATTACATTAAAAAAAAACAATAATCATCCTTTTCATGATGGTAAGCTTAATCTGTGTTGCTACCCTTTTAAAAATTTATTAATTCACTTTATATCCCATTCATAGCCTCCTCCCTCCTCTCCTCTCCTATCTCCCTTCCCCTGTTTCTCAGAAAAGGGGAGCTTCTTCTCCATCCACTTGCCCCAGCTCATTAAGTTGCATCAGTACTGAAGGTATCCTCTTCCCTTGTGCCCTGTCATGGGATGAATGATTAGAAAGCAAGCAACAGAGTCCTGTCAGAGACAGTCCCCACTCTCCTTACTGGTCCCTTAAGGATAAATCCTTTCAAAGTAATGGATTGCTTGTTAGTGCCCAGCGCTCTGATGCAGCAGGGATCTCTAAGAATGATCCTGGCATTGTTACTGTTTTCACAGTGCTATCTGCTCAGGGTGCTGTGTGCTTATTCACGAATAGCTTGAATCTATGCCAGATCAATCTAATTTCTATTAATTAAGCATTATCTACTGGGAAAATTTGATCACAGTCGTACTTCTTAAAACATGTGTCCCCAAGGGTCTTTTCTGAGATTGATACTCCGACCAAGGACCATGAATGGAGATAACCTAGAACCCCTGCTTAGATGTAGCCCATGGCAGATCAGTATCCAAGTGTGTGCCCAATTAAGGGGAAGAGGGACTGTGTCTGACATGAACTCAGTGGCTGGCTCTTTGATCACCTGCTACTGAGGGGGGAGCAGCCTTGCCAATCCACAGAGGAAGACAATGCAGCCAGTCCTTGAGACCTGATAGGTTAGATGGAAGGGGAAGAGGACCTCCCCTATCAGTGGACTAGGGGAGGGGCATGGGAGGAGATGAGGGAAGGAAGGAGGTTTGGGAGGGAGTGAGGGAGTGGTCTACAGCTGGGAGACAAAGTGAATAAACTGTAATTAATATAAAAAATAAATAAAATTAAAAAATAAAAAGGAAAAACCATGTGTCTAGGGTGGTTGTGGTGTTCCTGTGTCTGTTTTACTTCTCGTTTTCTTTTCTTTTCTTTTTTTTTTAATAATTCAGGCAAACTGAAGTGACTATAAGAGCTTTATAGTGCCTCTGTTTTTTCTTTCATGCAAACATTTTGTTTTATCTATGATAAGAAAACTCAGAATTTCTCCGATCTTTTAAGAGCACATTTTTATAGCTGAATTTCCATTTAAAGAAATACAGAAAGATTAGATCAGAATAAATTTAGTCAGAACTTACAGATGCAATTCACAGAAGTTTTTACGCATTTCATCTTCCTTTTTGTTCAGTAATGATATTTATGCTTTTAAAAAATAACATTATTTTTCATCATAATGTTGTCTTTATGCTTTAGTAGTTTTCAAAACAGATTGCAAGGAATGACATAATAAAAATCACAATTTCCCCATCCTTTCTATCTTTTCCTCTCCTTTTTATTAAAACAGATATTATAAATACCATTGTGAGCTATCTCAATTGTTTTCTGTGCTTCAGATTTAAGTTAAGCTATTAGAGTTTAGAGAAAATGCTAATCATTTATCTTTAGAAAATAGCCTTATAATAACGTGGGTAGAACTTTGCTTGTATGTATTCCTTTGATTATATCACTGAAAGTATTTATAAGAATAGTTTATACGTGGTAGCACAGTTTTGCTAAGGCTATATGCATTGCTGAAAGGAAAAATAAATCAGGATAGAAGTGGAATCAACTAGAATAAAATTTTCATTCATGAACACTCTATAGTGGTTAAAATGTAACTGGTGGAGTGTTAAATCAGAAGTTGTATTTGATACACCTCTGGGTCAGAGTTGATGGAAAGCCTTGTCATGATGAAAAATTGGACAAATTGTTTTTTATCAGTTTTAGTCATCTTTGATCAAAGTGAAAGAAAAAGAGAGATACCTCGTGAATTTTATATAAATGACATAAAAGCTTTTGACATCTCTAAATTAAATGGAATAAAACTGTAGTTTCCTTCAGGTAGATAGGATCCAATCTCCTCTCCTCAGAAATGTGAGAGTTCAACGGTAAGAATAAGGGATGTACAAACTGTCATACAGCTTTTGAGAGTGAGTCAAGACTGAAGGGTTGCTAATATTTAGTTTCATGGCCTTTAGATTTTCTGAGGGAAATTTTATATACATATATATGTATAGATAATGTATAACTCATTAATTATATATACATAACATTATATAGATAATGAGTAATTCATATAATAATATATACATGTGTGTATACCGTATAGTTTTTGCTTTCATTATAAACAAGGATGTTATATTAGATATATATAGTATAACAATACATAACCATTTATATTTTATATTCTATGGAAAATGTATTTCAGTAAATATCTCCACAGAACACTTTCAGCAAGAACCCATTTAAAATCAACCATTAGTTCATTCTATAGTTTTCCCTAATCAATGCCAGTTAGAAAGGTCCACAATTAGCTGAACTACAAAACAATTTAGAAGTAAAATTTTTGTTTATGTCTAGTAATTTTATAAGACTTCACAGTATGAATTATTGAGTTATAGTGCAAGAAATTCAAAGATCAAAGTTCTGTCCTATTCTTTTTGTTTTTGTGTGTACAACTCTTTTCCTTTTTTCTTCCTCCCTTTCTCTCCCCTTCTCTCCTTTTTCCTCTTTCTCCTTTTAAACATTTTGTTCCCTGCCACCTTGTATACTTTTTTAAAATCTGGATGAGATATGTTCAAAGATGATGAAAGCAAGTCTTATTATCAATGCATGTTGGTTCTAATTCTAATGAGTTAAGACTTTTAAAGTGTTCACTCTAGGATCATTAGAACAGAAAGAAGAAAAATCATTGTTTAAATCTCTAGTAGTGAAATTTATTATTATACATATTTGGCAGAGACAATTTAACGGCAAATTGGGAAATTTTCGATCAGAAAGTAATCATCCATTGGTAAAAATGAAATTTCTTATGCGTAGAAAACTATTCAAACCATAGAGCTATTCTACTGTTTGATCTAATTTTAGGCAATTAGAATTTAATTTTATAAACAAAAAATAGGCTACTGATAGAACATATATGCCTCATATTTGGTTGATAGCTTCTAAAAACAGAAATTTAATAGGTAATAATTTAGTGTTTTAGGTTAGCTATCGGACTCATTACATGAGAAACAATTGAAAACAGTTAATTCACTCTGAGCTAAATAGCTGAATAGGTATTTTTCACAGATGAAATTAAATGTTTATTTCTTAATGGGCATTTTAAAATTAGATTTACTGAGAGATTTTTAAATGTTTGTTGATCATATTCATCCTCTGCACTGACTCAACCTTGGTTGATTCCTCTCATTCCTACACACCCAGTTTTGTGGCCTTTATGTTAAATATTTCAAGTCTAATTTGTGCTGCCCAAGTATTCCTGGATGTGTGGTCTAACACAGAACAATGTTCCCTTTACCAGAGGTTACACTCTTACAGAAAACTCTTTGTCTCTCTTTACCAAACTGAACAATTGCCAGTAGCTCCTTACCTAGGGATGGCAGTGTGGGCCCAACTACCCTGGCCTTTCTGGGATTTGGTGTAGATTGGGATTGTACTGTTTTTATACATGTGTACATTTAAAAATAATATGTACAATGCCCTGCCACTCACAGAAGATCACATTTCCTTATAGTCATCCACCACCTCAGGTTCTTATACTCATTCTGTCCCCTTATCCACAGTGATCCCTGACTCTTGGATGAGTGTGCATGTTATATATGTTCCTTTTAAGACTGAGAATTCTTCAGTCTCTTGTTCTTTCTGCCATGGCCAGGTGTGAGTCACCGATTAATAACCATCTCCTGCAAATTGAAGCTTCCCTGATGAAGACTGAGAGATTTGTTGATGTATTGTTGTGACGTTAAGTCATTTGGCTTTAGTTTAATACTATGTTCCTTTAGCAGAATAATAGTAGTGGGTTTCCCATATGTTCTGAGTCAGATAATGGTGCTAGGTATAGCTTTTGCCTCGTACATGCAGTGGGACTCAAGGCCAACCGCAACGTGGTGGGTTACTCCTATGACGTTCATGCTACTGTTGCTACTATGTGCATGTCTTCCCAGGCCACTCATTGTGCCTCTTGTGTTTCATAGCTGGGTGTGAGTGATTGCTTTTTTTTTCTGGTAGCTTGAATAGGATTTTCCAGTACTATGGAAGGTAGCCATCAGGGATGAAGCTTCCAGGCACACCCCAGCACGATTTCTCCATGTCCTATGACGTGGCATGTGGTATCTTCAGAGTCTGATGGTCACATTCTAGAGGGTAACCAAGAGCAGTTGCAATATCCTGCTATTTTCAGGGGTCTACAGGAACTCACTGTCGGCATCTCTAAAAAAACAACCCATTCTTAGCATTGTGCTTTTTATTAGCCTTGGGTATTTTAGTAGGGAAACTTCATTTTAGCTCACCACACACACACACACACACACACACACACACACACACACACACACACAAGCCTGCATGCAGAGTGGAAGCTTGTATAACAATGGATTTCCCTCTGGTTTTGAAAGGTCTCTCATGTTCTTTCTCTATGCTGTCTCCTTGACTCCTTCACTCCCTACCCACTGTAACCCTCCTGATCCATTAATCATTTTTGGCACTTTATGTTGGTGATTTCAGTTGTTCCTCATTTGAAAGCTGCTCACACGAGCCTTCTCTATATTTCACATTAAGGACATACATATGAAGATTGTGTTAACATTGAAAATTGAAGATTCAATGTTAACATCCACAAATGAAAAAACACAGATATGTCTATCTGGGTCTGGGTTTCCTTACTCGGAATGGTTGTTTCCAGCCTCATCCATTTTACCTAAAAAGCTCATTTTTAAAAAAAATAGCAGAATAATATTACATTGTGTAAATATACTGCAATTTTACTGTTCATTCATAATTTGGTAGATATCTGCTGTTTCCATTTCTTGACTACAGTGACTAGAACAGCAATGAGAATGGATGAACGGGTATCTCTAGAATATGAAAGAGAGTTCTTTGCATGTATATCCAGGAGATAGATATAGCTGGATTGAAAGGTGTGTTTGATTTTAGTCTTTTCAGGGTCCTTCACACTGACTTCCATAGTGGCTGCACTGGTTTGCATTCCTACCACCAAGCGTTCTCCTTTCTCATACTCATGCTGACATTTCTTATCATTTGATTTGTTTTTCACTCTAACTGGATGAGATAAAATTTCAAATAAGTTTCAAATTTTATTTTCCTGATGTCTAAGGATATAGAACTCTTTTTATGTGTTTCACAATCATTTATGTTTCATCTTTTGAGGTCTCTTTTTAATTGGGTAGTTTGTTTTCTTGAGGATGTTATATATATATATGTATGTACATACATATATATATATTCTATTTATATTTTAAATTACAACTAATCTAGAATTATATTCTAAATATAACCCTCTGTCAGATACATAGCTGATAAAGATTCCTCCACAATGTTGGCTATCTCTTGAGTGATGGTATCCTTTGCTATATAGAAACTTTAGTTTTATGATGTCCTTTATTATTTGTTGACTCAAATTCTGTTGTTATCTGTGTCCTCTTCAGAAATCCATTCCTTTACCAATGTTTTCAAATGAATATTAGGTCCTATGTTGAAAGTCTTACTTTGTTTGGAGTTGAGTTTTATGCAGAGTGGTAAGTGAAGATTGAGTTTCATTCTTCTACATGTAGCTATCCAGGTTGACAAAGAAGTCAGTATTTTAGTTGGAGAAAAGACAACATCTTCACCAAACTGGCAGGTGTAGGATGCACATTTTGGGGCGGTTGGAGCTGATGGTGTAGGGATAGTGCTCTTCTTTGGAGAGTGCTAGTCCTTAGGTGGTGGGGATCAGTGTACTTGGACTGAGCGTCTTCCTAGAAAACAGGCATGGTTCACATAGCAGGGTGGGTGGGAAAGAGTTGTGCTGGTTTTAACTTTGTTGCTTAGGGAGGAAGCTTGCAAGGTCTCTCAGCAGGGGAGAATATGGTTAGAGGCCCGTATTGGGCTCCCTGCCTGAAGTTTGTGTGCAGCAATGGGCACAGGTAGGCAGATAGGATAAGTGTTCTTTAGGTAGGTTGCAGGGTGGGTGGAAATGATGGTGTGGGTCTAGTGCCCCAACCTGCAAAATTCAGGTCCTTTGGTAGTAGATGTATGGGTATAGTGTGGTGTGAGGGTCAAGAGATCATTTTACTTTTCTAAAACTAAGTATTAAGGACTAAAGCATCGATTCTAAAATAAAAAAAGGCAATTAACCAAAGGCATTTTTTTTAATTTAACAAAAGTTATCATTTTACAGGCTTCTGTATATTTGACTGCAAAACACTAGATTTTCTATGCAGAAGAAGGGAAGAAATAATTTTTTTTTCATTGTCTCTGCAATTCTTTCTCTCATTCCTTGGGGATAACCATATCCAGTCAGGCAACATGGATGGTCCTGTTGGGCTGGTCCAGGAAAGTACACTGTTTTCTGATAGGATTTGTAATTTTTCTCTCAATTTTAGTCTGTTTGAGAGCATAATTAAATTGTCCTTTGTGTAGGGGTTTTTTTTTTTTTTTTTTTTTTTTTTTTTTTCTGTGTGATCTGAATGAGACCTTTAAATTACAGCCAATACAGAGGACTCTTCATCTTTCTGGATAGAAATTGGCAGTGAAAAAAGTCTACAAACCTATACAGGCTGTTCTTATAAGGCTTAAATACAAGCTTGAAGGTGCATCAGTTTCCTTTACGTAAGTACATCTATTGTCACAGTTTTGAAGAGTTCTTCCTTTATTCCTGGGGTTGTGAATGGCATCAGGATTGTATTTCGCTTTGCCTACCAAGCTCCAGTACAGTGGAAGTGGCACATCATTGTAATCCCATCTTGTGTCTGTAATCCCGTATGTGCTTAGCGCTTAGGTTTCTTCTTGCAGTGTTTGGAGCAGAATTGTGGGGTAGACAGCACAGACTGAGAGTATCTTTCTCACCATTCCTTACGTTGAAGGAACCAAACAACCGTAGCGCCCTTGGCTCTCGCTGCTGTGCGGTTGAGCTTCAGTGTGGCGCCTGCAAACCCCGTTATGGGAAGAACCATCAACAGTGATAAGAAAGAGAATTTTTCTCTTGGAGGTATTCCCGGGGTTTACTGTGCTTGACTGATCTATTTTCTTTTATTAAAGTGGTGGCTATTAATGGTTTCAATACTTTCAAAATTACCCACTTTCTCTAGAGGCTACATTTCCTAAGGGAACCCCACATATCCCTTAAGAATCATTACATTCCACCGCCTACAAACATTTGACAGATATTGCCGAATAGAATGTTGTTTTTCTTATTTCCCTAATTCATTCATCTCCCTTTAGTTTTTTTTTTTTTTTTTTAAGAGGATGGCCATTTTACAGTTGCTGAGGTTAAAGAAAATTTAGTAGTAGCAATATTAAGATAAATGAGAATGGAAAACAAGTTAAGGAATTGGAATACTGGCCTAATGGACTGGATGGAGGCACAGTCATTGGAGGGTCTCCCGGAACTGAAGCTCAGTGTTGCCACACATTAGTCATGTGACCATCCACAGGTTATTGCACAATACCTTATAACTCAGTTTTCTTGTTTGTAAGATAGGACAATTTTAATATTATTACCAATGTTATAGGGTTAGTGAAAAGAAGATTAGTTTTAAGTTTTACATATTACATTTATATATTTATTAAATCTATATACATACATAGTGAAAATATTTAATTATCTTTTTATTGAAATAGGTATAAAACAACATTCTAAACATCAAAATTTATCAGTGCTATTTTGTGTCATTTAAAATGACAATACCTATATTTTTAATATGTATTTATACTCATTAACACTTAAATGGCTCTTTATTAAGGCTGTGGCAAGATTTTGAAGATTTTACTTTATTGTAGGTAATAAGAATATTATGAGTGATTTTTTTTTCCTGTGGCTAGTTTTCGAGGTGACTTTTTAGAGCCACTGTATGTTATCACCTTCAATATATTAGAATGTGGGTTCTAAGACATATTGTATACTAATTTGTGTTTGTAAACAGTAGGTAAATAAATGCCTTTTATTTTGTCTTTTTCTCTTTATTTGTATCTCGTAACTTGTTGGAGGGTCACCCCTAAAGATCCTGCTTACTTTACGTTTTTAAAAATTATTCTTAATAACTGATTAATATTCCCTGTCAAAACTTTATACCTTTTATTTGCTTTTGAGCTGATGTATTGTGATGTGGTAGATAGGAAAGATTGATTGCTTAGGTTTGCTTAGGTTTCCTTAGTGAGGATGGGATTTGATTCAGGGAAGTGTTTATGCCATGTTGGTTGTTATCATAGCTGGGTACATTTGGGGAAGACCCCTCTCCCACTCTGTGCTTTCCTCAGTGCCTGTAGTTCTTTGTGTATGGTTGAGCCTGTGGGCTGTCCCTGTCCAGTTTGTTGTGTTCTTGTTCAGCTCACATGCGAGCAGTCATGTCGGCAGGTTTTATGGGTGTAAGGTGGAGGCCTCATGGGATTTCCCTCATCTGTGTTAGCCTGTCCATTGGTGTCATTCTTGTTCATCTAATGTTTATATGGTCATGCTGGTGAGACTTTTTGGGTGTAGCTTCTGACATTGCTAAGAGACACCATCTCTCAGAAAACTCACTGATCCTCTCTCTGGTTCTTAGAATCCCTGTTTCACCTTCTGCAGCGCTCCCTGAGATTAGGTGCAGGAATAACACTGCAGATGTATGCTTAAGGACTGGGCTTCCCAGGAAGTGAAGGTAAGTTCCTATTTGGTGAAATGTTCACCAAACATTTCAGACACAGGCCTAGATGCCCCTGAGCTATAGCTGATTTGAAATCCTCATCTTTCAATACAAACATGTGATTTTAATCTTTTTAAAATACATTAACTTTAAATAATTTTAAATGAAATTTGCATTTATCATGTTTAATTTTCCATGTCACAATTCTGGTATAAAATGTATGGCTTAATTAATTTTGCATATTGTGACATGTGAATGGCAGTTAAAGCTTGAGTTGCTTTCTACAGTATGTTAAATGATAAAATAATGGTATAAATAATTTTGGTTACTTTGTTGCCTTTGGATCAGTGTTATTGGAAGGGCATTTGAATTAAAGATTGTGCTTATCACAGAGTGTTTTTATCTTTTAAGTTTCAAGCTCCTGTTGTCATGTGAACATTTTTATTTATAAAGATGGCTTTTAAGTACTACAGTGCATCTTACAATGACAATACAGCTATTTCAATGTCATTGTTAGAAATAGCATCAGCTGCAATTTTCTTGTCAAATCAAATAAGTACGTGATTGAAAACACACTCCTTTCAATCATGGAAATCAGTTTTGTGCTTTCCAAACGGAAAGTAGAAAATTTTCTGAGAGGAAATTAAAAGTGAGTTTGAAATAAAGCTACAGAGCCGAGAAGGCACACAAATATTTGTTGACTTTAGGTGAGATTTGTGATGACAGTACAGCATCACTAATGCAGTTTTGGTTGATCTTTCACAGTGCTTGCAGGGAGAGCATAGAACTGCTTCACCTGAGTGCACCTGAAGCTCTGCATGATCTCTTGAGAACAAATTGTGGTCATTTCCCCACTAGTGATTGAAAGTATAGCATTGGGACAGTATGGTGGTCTCAAGAGGTTTGGCCCATAGGCTCATGTGTTTGAACGCTTGACCATAGGGAGTGGCACTACTAGGAGATAAGAATTTAGTACAGAAGGAAGTTTATCACTGTCCCCTTACTAGGGTACCCAGTTGGAAACTAAGCAGTGAATGGGCTTCCTTTGAACAGCGGGTCTAGGTCCCATCCATACATGGTCCTTGGTTGGAGTATTGGTCCTTACCTATCAGGAGACTAGGGAAAGGGCATAGGGAGAGAAGAGGGAGAGTGGGTGGAACTGGGTGGAGACGAGGGAGAGAGTTGCAGCAGGGATACAAAATAAATAAATTTATAAGTAATAAATATATAAGTAAAATTAAGTTAATAATAAAAATATATTTTCCTTTATTTTATAAGCATTGCCTTGGTCATAGTGTCTCTTCACAGCAATAAAACCCTAACTAAGCAGACAGTTTTCTCAAATAATGACATGTCTGCAAATTTTAACGTGTATCTCTAATGTTTTATCTTCTTCATATGTTTCTGGCCCAGGTTATCTGTTGAAGATAATTACTTTATCAGTATACTTTTCTAATTTTAAAATATTTTATTAATTTTTAAAATTTTATATTTATTTTTTATATTAATATTTTTTATTTTTAAATAATTTTATACATTCACTTGTATCCCACCTGTAGCCCACTCCCTCTTTCCTTTCCAATCCTCTCCTCCCTCATCTCCTCCTTGCCCCCTTCTGAGTCCACTGAGAGGGGGTGTCCTCCTCTCTTTCTGTCTGGCCCTAGCTTATCAGGTATCTTCAGGATGGTCGCAATGTCCCTATCTGTGGCCTAGCAAGGCTGCTCCTCTCTCAGGGGGGAGGGGAAGCTCATGAGTTCATGTCAGAAACAATTCCTGTCCATCTTACTAGGGAACCCACTTGGATACTGAGCTACCATGGGCTATGTCTGAGCAGGGGTTGTAGGTTATATCCATGCATGGTCCTTGGTTGGATAAACAGTCTCATAGAAGACCCCTGTGCTCAGATATATTTGGACCTTGTGGGGCTCCCTGTCGCCTGTAGGATATGCTACTTCCTCCTTCCTTCATATGATTCCCTACAGTCTGCCAAAGGCTTGGTTATGGGTCTCAGCATCTGCTTTGATACACTGCTAGGTAGAGTCTTTCACATGCCTTCTCTGGTAGGCTACTGTCCTGTGACTTGTTTTCTCCTATTTCCAATGTCCATCCCCTTTGTCTTTTTAGATGAGGATTGATCATCTTACCCCTGGACCTCTTTCTTGTTTATCTTCTTTAGGTGTACATATTTTAGTATGTTTAATTCTATCTTATAGGTCTATATAAGTGAGTGTATACCATGTGTGTCTTTCTGCTTTTGGGATACCTCACTCAGGATGATCTTTTCTAGATCCCAACATTTGCCTGCAAAATTCATGATTTCCTTGTTTTTAATTGCTGAGTAGTATTCCATTGTGTAAAAGTACCACAATTTCTGTATCCATTTCTCTGTTGATGGACACTTTGCTGAAGGTGTTTATTAGCTGAAGGAGTTCTCTGGTTGAGTTTTTGGGGTCACTCAGGTATACTATCATATCATCTGCGAATAGTGAAACTTTGACTTCTTCCTTTCCGATTTGTACTTCCTTGATCTCCCTTACTTGTCTTATTGCTCTAGCTAGGACCTCAAGTGCTATGTTGAAGAGATATGGAGACAATGGGCAACCTTGCCTTTTCCCTGATTTCAGTGGGATTGATATAAGTTTCTCTCCGTTGGATTTGATGTTGGCTATAGGCTTGCTGTATATTGACTTTACTATGTTTAGGAATGTTCCTCGTATCCCTGATCTCTCTAAGACTTTAAACATGAATGTCTGTTGGATTTTGTTGAATGCTTTTTCAGCATCTAGGGAGATGACCATGTGGTTTTTCTCCTTCAGTTTGTTTATGTGGTGGATTACATTGATGGATTTCTGTATATTGAACCACCCATGCATGCCAGGGATTAAGCCTACTTGGTCATGGTAGATGATATCTTTTATGTGTTCTTGAATTTGGTTTGCAAGTATTTTATTGAGTATCTTTGCATCAACGTTCATAAGAGAGATTGGTCTGAATTTCTCTTCTTTTGTTGGATCTTTGTGTGGTTTAGGTAGTAAGGTGACTGTGGCTTCATAAAATGAGTTTGGTAATGTTCCTTCTGTTTCTATTTTGTGGAATAATTTGGAGATAATTGGAGTTAGCACTTCTTTGAAGATCTGGAAAAATTCTGCACTGAAACCTTCTGACCCTGGGCTATTTTTGGAAGGGAGGCTGTTGATGGCTGCTTCAATTTCCTTGGGGGATATAGGGCTGTTCAATCTCTCTACCTTGTCTTGACTTAATTTTGGAAGATGGAATCTATCAAGAAAATTGTCCATTTCTTTTAGATTTTCGAACTTTGTGGCATATAGAGTTTTGTAGTACAACCTAATGATTGTTTGGATTTCCTCATTGTCTGTAGTTATGTCCTCCTTTTCATTTCTGATTTTGCTGCTTTGGATAGTTTCTCTCTGTCTTTTAGTTAGTTTGGCTAAGGGTTTGTCTATCTTGTTGGTTTTCTCAAAGAACCAGCTTTTTGTTTCATTGATTCTTTGAATAGTTTTATTTGTTTCTAATTGGTTGATTTCAGCCCTGAGTTTGATTATTTCTAGCTGTCTGCTCCTCTTGGGTGTTTCTGCTTCTTTTTTTTTTTTCTAGGGCTTTCAGTTGTGCCATTAAGTTTTTTTGTATGAGGTGTTACAAATTTCTTCTTAAATGCACTTAGTGCTATGAGTTTTCCTCTAAGTACTGCTTTCATTGTGTTCCAAAATTTGGGTATGTTGTGCCTTCATTTTCATTGAATTCTAAGAAGCCTTTAATTTCTTTCTTTATTTCATCCTCAACCCAGCTGTCATTGAGAAGCAAGTTGTTAATTTTCCACGTGCGTGTAGGCTTTTTGCTATTTACATTGTTGTTGAGGTCCAGCGTTAGTCCCTGGTGGTCAGATAGTATACAGGGGATTATTTCAATCTTCTTGTATCTGTTGAGGCTTTCTTTGTGACCAACTATATGGTCTATTTTGGAGAACGTTCCATGACGTGCTGAAAAGAATGTATACTCTTTTGAGTTTGGATGAAAAGTCCTGTAGACTTCTATTAGGTCCTTTTGAATTAGGACTTTTGTAAGTGCCTTTATTTCCTTGTTTGGCTTTTGTCTAGATGATCTGTCCCTTGGTGATAGTGGTGTCTTGAAGTCTCCCACTATTAAGGTGTTGTGGTTGATGTGTGATTTAAGCTTTAATAATGTTTCATTTATGAATGTAGGTGCTCTTGTATTTGGGCCATAGATGTTCAGAATTTTGATGTCTTCTTGGTGGATTTTTCCTTTGATAAGAATGTAGTGCCCCTCTATGTCTTTTTTGATTAGTTTGGTTGAAAGTCTATTTTATTAGATATTAGGATAGCCACTCCTGCTTTTTTTTGGGGGGGGGTCCATTTGCTTGAAAAACTGTTTTCCAGCCTTTTACTCTGAGGTAGTGTTTATCTTTGTTGTGTAGGTGTGTTTCTTCAATGCAGCAGAATGTTGAATCCTGTTTCCGCATGCATTCTGTTAGTCTCTGTCTTTTTATTGGAGAGTTGAGTCCATTGATGTTGATAGATAATAATGACCATTGAATGTTATTTCCTATCATTGTGGAGTTGGTGGTATTACTGTGATTCATTGCTTGTTTTCTTTTTATTTTTGTTGGGAAATTATCTATAACCTATGTTTTCTTGGGTGTAGTTGTTTTCGTTGAATTGGAATTTTCCTTCTAGTATCTTCTGTAAGGCTGGTTTGCTGTTCAAATATTGCTTAAATTTAGTTTTGTCGTGGAATATTTTGTTTTCTCCATCCATGTTGATTGAAAGCTTTGCTGGGTATAGTAGTCTAGGTTGGCATCTGTGATCCCTTAGAGCCTGCATGATATCTCCCCAGGCCCTTCTGACTTCCATAGTTTCTGATGAGAAGTCCGGTGTGATTCTGATAGGTCTACCTTTATATGTTACTTGGCCTTTTTCCCTTGTTGCTTTTAGTATCTTTTCTTTGTTGTGTAGATTAAGTGTTTTTACTATGATGTGGCGTGAGGAGTTTCTTTTCTGCTCTAGTCCATTTGGTGTTCTGTAGGCTTCTTGTATGTTTGTGGACATCTCTTTCTTTATGTTGGGAAAATTTCCTTCTATGATTTTCTTGAAAATATTTTCTGGAACTTGGAGCCTGGAATCCTCTTCTTTGTCAATTCCTATTATTCTTAGATTTTTGCCTTTTCATGGCTTCCTTGATTTCTTGGATGTTTTGTGTTTGGGAGTTTTCCGATTTTACTTTTTCTTTGAGAGAAGTATCAATTTCTGCGAGTATATCTTCAGCACCCAAGATTCTCTCTTCCATCTCTTGTATTCTATTAGTAATGCTTACCTTTGTGGTTCCTTCTCTTTTCTATAAGTTCTCCAGTTCCAGCGTTTTCTCGGTTTGTGTTTTCTCTATTGATTCTAATTCTGTTTTCATGCCTTGCAACATTTCCTTCATCTGTTTGAATGCGGCTCCCTGTGTCTCCAAAATGGTCTCAATTTTTTTTTTGTTTGTTTCCTCTCTTAATGCCTCTACTTCTGCCTCCCTTTGTTTGGCTATATTTGCCTGTGTTTCTTTAAGAGCTTCGTTCACTTGGTTTTTCTTTGGTTCCCTTTGGGAGGCCAAACCTTTGAGAGATTTATTTGTTTCCTCTTTAACTGTTTGAATCTGTATGGTTATTTCTCTGAGAGATTTGTTGGTTTCCTCTTTATGTGCCTCAAATAACTGGATAATCATAGCTTTAAAATAATTTTTTTTTGTGTTTCTGGTGAGTTGGAGTATCCATTAATTTTGGGGGTTGCCGGTGAAACCAGGATATCTTAATTTACTTTGGATGTGTTCTTTTGCCGACCCCTGGCCATTTGGTTATCCATGGTGTTCATGGTTTGTTCCTGGATTCTGCAGATCAGACTGGTCTTTCTTTGGTGTCTGGAGAATTCTTCAGGAAAATGGGAGAGGTTCAGTGGTTTCAGTGTGTGCGTTGGTGATTCAGCTATACCTGTAGGAGGAAAGTTCACAGGTGCAAAAGAGCAAATGTGGGGTAGCATGTGATTGAGCATGTGCTTGTAGGTGTGTCCTAAGGGACAGGGTGTTGGAGAATGAAGAGGCCTTCAGTGTGTGGGAGGGGTGCCTTGCAGGCGCTGAAGGTATTGCAGGCACTTAAGGGATCGCAAGTGCTGTTGAAGATTGCTGGCGCGTATTGTTTTTGCAGGTCTGCTAGGCTTTGGTGGCTCTTCAGCTGGGTATCTGACACTGAGGGGTTGGATTGCCCATACAATCATTGGCTGGGCAGCCCTGTGTAGTCAGTACTGCCACTTGCAGACTTAGGATCTGGGAAGGATTCTACTGAGGATCTGAGTATCTGTGGCTGGCACTCTTTGGGCTTGTGCTCTGGCGGGGTGGAGTTTCTGGTGGGGTGGAGTTTCTGGCGGTGAGTGCACTCCGGTGGGACCTGGTAGTAGTGGTGGGGGCGTGCTCAGAGGGTCCAGAGCTTGGCAAGAGGACACTAGGCAGGGCATGGGCTCTTCAGACATGTGCTCTGAGAGGTGGCATGCATTGGGCAGTTACAGCTGTCCCTTGCAGCTGTGGGGTCTGGAGCCCTGCCTTCCTGCCTCTGCTGTCTTGGGCTCCAGGCACTGAGCTTTGCAGATTTGGGATCCAGGAAGGATTGTATTGCGGAACTGAGTCTCTATGGTTGGCTCTCTGTGGTTGGGCCTGTGCTCTGGCACTGGCAGTGGGTCCGCTCCTCTGGTGTGGTAGGGTTTCCGGAGGTGTGTGTGCTACTGTGAAGCAGGATTTCCTGTGGTGGGTACGCTCAGGCAGGGCGGGTTTTCCAGAGATGTGTGCGCTCTGGCAGGTGTGATTTCTGGAGGGCTGTGAGCTCCTCTATGCTTCTTGTGGTGGGATCGTGTCCATGGGACACTCCTCGTGTCTGGAGCTCGGCAAGAGGGCTTTAGGCGGGGCCCGGGGTATGGGCTCCTCGAACATGTGTGTGAGGGGTGGTGTTCAGCAGGCGGTTACAGCTGTCCGATGCGCTAAGGGGCCTGGAGCACTGTCTCTGCTCTCTTAGTCCCCAGGCTGTGAGCTTTGTGCTCAGCTGCCTGGTGCTGTGCGCAGGCTTGCGGGAGGCCCGGACAAGGGAAGCGCCGTACTTCATTCCTAGAGAAGTCCGTGTAGGATCTAAATCTACAAACACTTCACGCTTCTGTGGTGTCCCCTCTCCTTTAGAAAGCCCAAAAGTCCAAATTCTAGTTTCAATTGTCTCTCCACTCACCAATTTCAGAGAGTCATGTCCTCTGCCTCTCCAAAGCGGTGTGCTCTGTTCCCTGCCATCTTGGAACCTCAATATTTTATTAATTTATACATTGTAGTTTGATAACATTCACCCTCTCCCAAATCTTCCAATATCTGCCCTCAATTCCATACACATCCAAATTTGTGTCCTTATTTAAAAAAAAACAAAAACAAAAAACAAAACAAAACAAAACAAAAAACAATTAAGAATTTTGTTTTGTGCTGCCTGCACACTGTTGTTTGTCAGGTCATCCACCAAAGCACACTCGACCTATTGATGCCTACATAAGGAAAAATTACTCTCCCTCTCCTAGCCGTTGTCAGTCACTCATCACTCTCTGCTAGGTATGTGATCATTTCCTCACACATTTGAGAAAAATTTCCAGGTATTAAAGATTCATTTCCTCTCGGTTACATGTGATCACCCATGCTAGTGCTCACAGCCTTCAGGGGGCTGGATCAGGATTGCTGAAAGTTTGATGGCAGCCTTCCCTAATTAGGGTTGGGTGGCCTGACTATCCTTGGCTACAGTGTGAAACTCTGTTTCACCACTCCCTTACCAAAAAGAGATTTATAATCTCAATAAAATTAAAATATGGCTATAAAGTATATCTATGTTACTTAGATTTATGAAGCTAATGTACCAGATGTTTTCAAAAATTTAAGTATTATATAAGCTAAAAATTCAAATACTGCTTTTTAAAATTAGTTTAATTTCTATATGCAGCTGAGGAATGGATGCAGAAATTGTGGTACATTTACACAATGGAATATTACTCGGCTATTAAAAATCAGGAAATCATGAAATTTGCAGGCAAATAGTGGGAACTAGAAAAGATCATCCTGAGTCAGGTAACTCAGAAGCAGAAAGACACACATACTATATACCCACTCATAAGTGGATATTAGCCATATAATATAGGATAAACATACTCAAATCTATACACCTAAAGTAGCTAAACAACAAGGAAAACTCTAGGGAAAAATCCTCATTTAGAAGGACAAATGTGATACACATTGGAAGCAGAAGACAGGGAACAGGACAGCAGCCTACCACAGTTGGCCTGTTGTAGGTTATGATTAATATTTACTATTGATATATCATCTGGTAAAGCTGCTGTTAAAAACAGCTGTATACACAGAGATTGGGTTTATTTAATTAACCTAGAACACAATGCTGGCCAAAAATTACTCACTCTTAAACCTCCAAGCCCTCATAGTTTCCTAACATTTAGATTTTACCCATTATACTTGCTTTCTGTGAAATCTTAGGTCTGGTTCATTCTCCACATTCGTTCCAAGATCTGTTCTCCAGCCATGCTCTCCTAGCTCTCTCCTGCCCTTTTGCCTCCCAATCTTTTCCTGTCCTCTCGCTCCTCCCCTCTCCCACCTACTCCTTCTTCTCTATTGCTCAACATTGTGGCTGATTGTTTTATTTTGGCTGTTTACAGAAAGTTGACATAGGTGATGCTTAGAATAAGTATCACAGTGCAATATCCGGATTGAAACAGGGGTGGGGGGAGAAATCAGAATTTGAATGAACAAGGGTAAGGTGTATACATTTCAAAAGAACATTATACCAACATTTAAGGGAAAGGAAGCAGGAAGCAGTGGGAGGCAGAGAGCTGGGAGAACAGAGGCAGGAGCAGAGATCTTGGAATAACATGGAGAGAAGGACTGGACCTAATATATCACAAAAAGCAAGTATCATGTGGGAAATCTAAATGTTAGGAAACTATGAGGGCTTGGAGGTTTAGGATGGAGTAACTATTGCCCAGCATTGTGTTCTAGGTTAATTAAATAAATCCCAGTGTCTGTGTGGTGATTTGGGTATACAGCTGTTTAGGACTAACAGCAACTTTACCAGAAGATATATCAATAGTAAATATTAATAGTAACTTAAAACATTGGCCTCTGAAAGACTCTGCTGATTGAGGTTTTGAAGCAAATGCTGAGTGAGACTCATAACCAAACTTTGGGCAGAGTGTAGAGAATCTTATGAAAGAATCTTATGAAAGAAGGGGGAGATAGAAAGACCTGGAGGGGACAGGAACTACACAAGGAGATAAACAGAGCCAATAAAACTGAGCCTTGGAGGCACTGCAGAGACTGATAACCCAACCCTGGACAATGCATGGAGGAGACCTAAAACCCTTGCTCAGATGTAGGCCATAGACTCACTCTCTAACTGGGTTCCCTAATAAGGGGAGCAGGGGCTTTGTCTGACATGAACTCAGTGAACTCTGATCACCTTCCCCTGGGGAGGTGCAGCCTTGCCAGGCCACAGAGGAAGACAATGCAATCAGTCCCAATGAGACCTGATAGGCTAAGGTCAAACAGAAGGGTAGGTAGGAAGACCTCACCTATCATGGACTAGGGGAGGGGCATAGGGAGAGAAGATGAAGGGAGGGTGGGATTGGGAGGAGACTTAGGGGGGGGCACGATCGGGATACAAATTGAATAAATGTAATAAATGATAATAATTAAATTAAAAAATATTAAAATATTTTTCATACTAAGTAAAACGTCTTTATTATAACAGAGGCAAATCCTCGAAAATATCAGTAAGAAGGAAGAGACACTGCATCAAATGTTCCCAGGGCCTGTGACTGTATTCTTCTGTGGCTTTGCTGTAGACAAAGTGAAAAGGCAAGCATTGTATCCATCAGTTTAGTAGAAGAAATAATAAACATAAGTAGAAGTGGGGTGGACACTATAAAGTGCATCTCAAGTTGTCAACAACTGAATTTACTTACCTTTTCCATCATAAAATCATCAGACTTTTAAATTTGAGACCTTGGTTTTTTTTTTGTTTGTTTGTTTTTGTTTTCTTTTTTTCTCCATGGTCTTTGTTTTATTTATTTATTTATTTATTTATTTATTTATTTATTTATTTATTTATTATTAATTGTACTTTATTCACTTTGTATCCTCCCATAAGCCCCTCCCTCCTCCCCTCCCGTTCCCATCCTCCCTCTCCCTTCTTCACTCATGCCTCTCCCCAAGTCCACTGATAGGGGACGTCCCCCTCTCCTTCTTTCTGATCTTAGTCTATCAGATCTCATCAGGAGTGGCTGCATTGTCATCTTCTGTGGCCTGGTAAGGCTGCTCCCCCCTCGGGGGGAGGTGATCAAAGAGCAGACCAATCAGATTGTGTCAGAGGCAGTCATTCTTCCCATTATTATGGAACCCACTTGGAAACTGAACTGCCATGTACTACATCTGTGCAGGGTTTCTAGGCTATCTCCATGGATAGTCCTTGGTTGGAGTATGAGTCTCTGGGAATTTTCCTGTGTTCAAATTTTCCGGTTCTGTTGCTCTCCTTGTGGGGTTCTGGTCCTCTCCAGCTCTTACTTTTTCCCACTTCTTACATAAGATTCCATGCACTCTGCCCAACAGTTGGCCATAAGTCTCAGAGTCTGCTTTGATAGTCTGCAGGGCAGAGCCTTTCAGAGGTCCTCTGTGGCAGGTTCCTAGGTTGTTTCCTGTTTTCTTCTTCTGATGTCCATCCTCTTTGCCTTTCAGGATGGGGATTGAGAGTTTTAGTCAGTGTCCTCTCTCTTGATTAGTGTCCTTTGATGTACAGATTTTAGTAGGTTTATCCTATGTTATATGTCTATATGAGTGAGTATATACCGTGTGTGTCTTTCTGCTTCTGGGACAGCTCACTCAGGATGATCCTTTCCAGGTCCCACCATTTACCTGCAAATTGTTTTTATGAATCTTAGACATGTTGTCTAGTTACTCATGCTTAATATTTTGAAATTTTATATGATTATGTTTGTAGTTACATTAATTGTTTTAATTATATTAATTTTTATTGCAATTTAGTAAATATGTAAGAAATTACAATGCACAATAAATTAAAATTAAATATTACAAAATTGAGAAGATAGAAACTGATGTTTTCAAATATTATTTATGTTAATTAGTTTAGATATTAGTAAACTTATTTGTTTGACAAAAGCAAGTACCCTGTTGTCACTTTTCTGCCTAAATTCATGTAAATTATTCTGATTATTTGATTTATTAACTTTTAATTAAAAATTTGTTTTGGAATCTGAACTCATTAATTTAAATTTTTTCTGTTAGAAGGAAGAGCATCAGTAGAGTTACTGATAGCTTGTGTACTAGGGCCTTCAGGTATGTGCAGCTTCACAATGAAGCAGAAATGTTGCTCTCCATATGTGCAGTGCAGAGCTATTTACTATTTGCTATGTGTGTGCCAGCAATATTGCTTGAATTCAGAACACTATTTAAGAGCCAGTGAGGTTGGGATTGTATTTTCTATTTTTAATATAATTTGTTGGGCTATTTGGGAGTAAGTCGCTTACATTTGACTTTTCCATCATCATGGTTCATCAGAGATGCTAGGCTCTGATGACCATATTCACTGTTTCAGGACCACAAACACTACCAGCATTCAGTGCATTCACTTTTCCAAAATCAAATAACAGAACTGATCTTAAAAGTGAGACTTTAGTTCCATTGCTCCCCATTTGGAGCTCCCGTCCCCTCCAGGTTATAGAGATCTTTTGTGAGACTGATATTCCAAACAAGGACCATACATGGAGATAACCTAGAACCCCTGTATAGATGTAGCTCATGGCAGCTCAGTGTCCAAGAGGGTTCCCCAGTAATAGGATCAGGGACCTTTTCTGACATAAACTCATGGGCTGGCTCTTTGATCACCTGAGGGGAGAGCCACTTTACCAAGCCATAGAGGAAGACAATGAAGCCAGTCCTAGTGAGACCTAATAGGCTAGGGTCAGATGGAAGGGGAGGAGGACCTCCCCTACCATTGGACTGGGGGAGGAGCATAGAAGAAGAAGGGGGAGTGTGAGATTGGGAGGAGATGGGGGAGGGGGCTACAGCTGCAATACAAAGTGAGTAAACTGTAATTAACAAAAATAAAACAAATAAATAAAAATAAAACAAACCAAACAAACAAAAAAAGTGAGATTTTAGAGTAGAGTCCTGCCATCAACGTTCCATTCCTAAATTTCTATGCGCAAGCCTGTGTTTTCTCTCCTGATCTCCAGGTCTCTGTGTTGGTGTATCTTTAATTGGGTGGGCAGTAGCCAAACAAAGATGAAAAGGCGCATGTACTTCTTAAAAAGAAACCCTTTCCTCCCTTCAGTGTTTAGTGCTGGTAACAGTTGAGCTAGAGCACAGTGAGGGAGGAAAACTGACATAAAGGTCAGGCCGCTCATGTGGTTTACTGTTTGTCATAGGCCGCATGCTAATTCTTCCTTAAGCTGCATTTGAAGTTGCCTGTCTTTCCAGGAATATACTTCACTAGTAAGCTTTAATTTCTTATCTCTTATGTTTTTGAGAACATACGTATTTCTGTGTTTAGAATTTTTGTTGTTGTTGTTTCTTTTTCTGTGAGACTATTCCTTTTTGCCCACGCTCCCCCTGCCCCTTTTTGTGAGACAGGGCCTCACTTTCTAGTCTGGGAGGGCTTCAAACAGATCTCCAAACCCTCCTGCCTCAGCTACCCAAGTGTTGATGTCCAGGTTTTCTTTTTAAAAAACCCAATACACCAAGCCGACAATAAAATCTAGCTTATCCTTGATGCCAATCTGGAGTGAAGGGCTTTGTTGCTTCCAGGCGGTGACATACTATCACGGTATTATTAAGTATCAACAATATTCTCTCTTTAGTTTTTTCTTTTAATTTTCTTATTTTATTGTCATTGGTGTGTTGTATGCATGTATGTCTGTGTGTGGGTGTTGTAGCTCCTCAACTGGAGCAACAGACAGTAGTGAGCTGCCATGTGGGGGCTAGGACTTGAACCTGGATCCTCTGGAAGAGCAGTCAGTGCTCTTAACCTCTGAGCCATCTTCCTAGACACCTGCCCCTCCCCTCCCCCCCACTTTTAATAGAGCCTGGCTGGGAGTATCTTTTTTACAATTATTGATGCAACTTTAAAGACTGTTGATTGAAGATGCAATTTATTTGGATCTTAATTCACCTAATTATATTGTTAAACTGAATGACAGTGTAACATTTCCTCTTTGAAAAGCTTTGAAATGAAAGTAGTTTATGTTGATGCTGGCATTAAATTAGACTGTCCAAGAATAATTGGAAATGTAATCACACTTCTTCTGTGTTTTATATTTATCTTCAGTTATGAGCTAACTTCTATGTAGAAGGAATCCAGCAAATCAAACAACAGAAACATGGTGGAGAAGTATACACTTGCAAAGTTTTAGTTGACAATCTTCAAACTGGATCTGAATCATCTTGTATAAACCTTTTGTTTTTATTTATGTAGTTAACAATTATTTTCTTGCTTTCTAGAGTCTAAGGTGATTAAGGTAAAATATTCATATTACCACTTTTACCCATATGATAGACAAGTACTCCATATAGAATGTGGTTGAGATACAGAGTTAATAAAATGTAACTAATAATAAAAATAAAAATAAAAAGAAACCAAAGGGAGTAAAACAGGTCTTTGAGTCAATATAAGAAAAAAATGTGGTATGCTAGATTTTATTAATATTTAGGTTAGGGGGAAGTCTCTTATTTTCTTATGCCAGCATTTGTGCAAAAAATGTAGCATTCTATTGTTGACTGAAAGACTTGAGAGCACATTAGGCAGATTTAATATGTACACATTGAATACCAAAAAGACCGATGTTTATGTAAAAATAGATTTCAATATTACTATTTTAGTTATATGATTTTGAGAGTAATATCTTTTCATAATCTGATGATAATGGCTAAGGAAATTAAAATATTTCTTTAATATAAAATAGTTTAAAAATAAAATGGAGTTAATAGCTTTGGCTTCTTTCTCACTGCTATTGTGAAATAAAGTTTTTCCTTGTACATTTTTTTCCACACCTTTTAGCTGTATGTTTCTCATAGTTGCAGTCAGTGTGCATATTTGTTAATGGTGTGCATGTGTTTATAGCAACAGACTCCATTCAGTAGGGAAACACTTCCTGTTACCTGCAAGTGTTCTTTTCTTGGTCCATCTCTCTTTGCATTCTCCTGTCTCTGCCCTTATGAGACACTGACACAGTCAGGTCAGGCCTGAGTGGAATGGTCTCTAAAGATGTGTCAGCAGAGGACAGCAGGGAGCACGCCTCATCTCAACAGACAAATGTGTCATCTCTTCCTTTTAGTAAGGAGGCTGATAAATCAGACAGAACAAAACATGGAAAGTGAGTAATTTTGCTTCTGTAGGGATAAAACAACTTTGGAAATGTGTATTTCTTCCCAAGTGGATAGAAATGAATTTTCCCATCTATAAGTGTGGATTTGAATACATCATTAGTCCTTTAAAAATTGAAGCCAGAAGCTATTGTCTTTCCTTTTCTTCAAACACAACCAGGTTGGGCTGTTTCAGCTTTGTTTTCCTTATGCCTTTGCTCTCTTGAGTAGCACATGTGTCATCTTTGTGTTTTCTGTTTAAATTGTGCTCCCCTAAGCCACACTTAGATGTAGGAATTACATATAGGAATGCAGTGGGTTCACGTAATAATAAAATGAGCAGCAAACAAACAAATACTTTGCCCCCCAACCTCTAAGAAAAGCCCAGTGGTTAATAGCATTGTTAGTGATCCGGAAGACTTCATGGAAGTCTTATCAAGATAAAGCCTCAGGTCACCATGCACATTAGAAGAAAAATTTCCACTCCTTCCAGACAAGATTTACCTTATTTTTTAAATTATGGGAGAGATAACTTCTCCTTCTCTTTCTCCTTCTCCTCCTTCTTCTCCTTACTCTTCTTCTTCTTACCAGTTTTCTACTGAGGCTAGCAGAATGATGTCCTTTTCAAGATGTTAAACCACTGCCTAATATGTGCTAACTTGCTAGCATTGCTGCAAACAAAGTGTCACAAGCTTGGTGACCTGATTCAGTAAAACTCGTCACACACTTCTGCAGTGAAGAAGTCCCCAGTCAAGACATCGGAAGTCACACTTGCTCTGCTCTGTAAAGGTACTCTTTCTGCCTTGATTCTAGCTTCTGGTGCTTTGGTATTTCTTGGCTTTCAATACATTACTCTGTTATCACTTGGCCATCCTCCCCCACACAATGTGTCTGTGTCACTTGTCATTCTGTATATTTTATTTTATATGTCATTTTCTATATACCTTACATATGACCACCAGTGTCCCCTCATACCCTTGCACATACTTATTTTACCTTTTTAAGGTCAATTTTACTATTAGTCGTGCGTATCTATGTGTGGGTATGTGCAAGTGTGGATGCAGTTGCCCATGGAGTCCAGAAGGGGCTATCATATCTCCTGGAGCGAGATATGAGTGCTAGAAACCAAGCTTTGCTCCTCTGTAAGAGGAGCAAGTACTCAACCACTAAGCCATTTTCAGCCCCAGTATGTATTTATTTTAACTAATTACATGTATTTTGAAATAGGATCACATTCTGTAGTGTCATGAGCTAGAAGTTCACTATATCTCTTTCGGTGGATGAAATTCAACTCATAGTAAATGGCAAAAAGTAAATAAGTTTGTAGATAATTTGAATATGAGGAGGAGAATTAGTTTGATGACATAAGTAGATTCAGTGGAATCACAAAATTTCCTGAGTTAAAGAGGGAAGCAGCAGAGCCAGAAGGTCACTTGTGAGGTCACTTACTATTGCTAGTTTTTGAAGACTGAAGGTGGCTTTAAGCCAATAAATATGTGATCATTCTGGAAGCCAGACAGAAAAGTATATGGATTCTGTCTTGAGCCTCTACAAAGGAATACCGCTCTGCCTGACAGAACGGAGTCATGCTTGAGACGCTCTGCAGTGCAGACGTGGTTAAAGACTACCAGCAGAAGCAGACTGACTGGCTCCGCTCTCTCCAGTGCTGAGATCACTGTTATCTGGAGACTCGCTGGCGTATCATAGAGATTTAGGAACTCTGCATCATGTGTACCTCAAGACTCATGAAACTTCAGGAAACGGGGTTCTGCAACTCCTCAACCAAGGGCTGTGCTGGCCATCTCACTCCCATACTTTCTTACATGCATTTGGTGTTTCTCCAAGAGGCTTTCACAAATACTAAATACCTTAGTCTGTTCAATTTGTCAGCCTTCATGTCAGTCCAACATGTCTAGGCTGCCAGTGTGGCACTGCTGGGCGAACACAATGCCCTGCGTCACTTCTGACCAACTCTGTTTGCTTTTTGCTAACCCTGCGCTTACCACGTGTAAGCTTTTACTTTCCTCAATTCCATGAGCTTAGAATCCAGTCATTTTCTTTAGTTTCTCCATGGTAACACATAGGGCACAGTTTTCTAGAGGGAGTTAGTAACAGCATTATTTTAGAGAAGCATGACAAAGCTGACCTCATTTTGAATTCTGTGATCTCGAAAGTCAGTGATGGTTATGAAATCCACAATTTTGTATTTAGGGCAAAGGCTCATGCAAAGGATGGCCTCACTATTTCACTCCATCCGTTAGCATGTCTAAAGTTGGAGGATGTTTTTCGGCCTGTCTCCCAGACACGTTCAGAATCCTTCCTTGTCTTCAAAACTTTCTTCATTGATGCCACCATCTCACCTGTGGCTAGGATAAAATACCTCATTTGACCATTGCTTTTTTATCTATAAGGAGTTTAAAGGTAATTACATCTATTTTATGAACCCTTTGTGTTCTCTCTATTATTAATCCTAGCTTCTTTCATTTTGCTAAATTTCTTTTTTTTTTCCAGTTTTCCTATGTTTTTAATTTCTGAGGTTCTTTCTTCTTTTTCTTTTTTGGTTTTCATGTAAGGGACACCAGAATAAATTTAACTGAATTCTTGTTATTTCGTGATAGAGCTAGCTATCACTTTGTTCCCATTTTCCTTGACTCCCTTTCTAAGGCTTCTACACTGTTAGACATATTGACCTCTAAAATTAATTAATTCATTAATTGATTATAATTTATTCACTTTGTATCCCAGCTGTAGCCCCTTCCCTCATCTCCTCCTAGTCTCACCCACCCTCCTTCTTCTCTCCCTATGCCCTTTCCTTAGTCCACTGAGAGGGGAGGACCTTCTTTCCTTCTATCTGATCCTAGCCTATCAGGTCCCATCAGGACTGTCTACACTGTTTTCCTTTGTGGCCTAGCAAGGCTGCACCTCCCCCCACCCCAGGGGGAGATAATCAAAGAGGCAGCCACTGAGTTCATGTCAGAAACAGCCCCTGTACTCTTTACTATGGAACCCACGTGAAGACTGAGCTGCCTATCATGAGGAAAAAACATTAATTTTGGAAGTACCAACCATCATTATTTTTTTTCACTGAAAGATGGTAGTTCTAGCACCTGGACCAACATCTTTAATTTCTGTATAAATACAATGAGTATAAATTATAATTACTGTTTAATATTTTATACTTTCTCATTTAGCAACATTTCCAAATTACTTTGTAAAATAGATAGCTTATTGAAGGTGGCTTATGTTAGAGGTATTAAGTGTCTTGATTTTAATATTATATGGCAAAATGGGGATAGTATGCCAGTGACTTAGTCATAGATGTAAACCTCACAGCTTATTCTAGCTGTTCACTTGTAATAACATCTCTGACAAATATGTACAAGAAAAGGGGAAGGAAAAATAGACTACAGAAATAGGATGAACTCAGTGTCTGTTCTGGCCATTAATAGTATATGAGTACATTAGTTTGGAGACTGTGGTTTTAAACTAGCATAGGTTTTTGTTTATTTGTACATAGGTACTGCTAATATTAATCAGAAAAAGATCTATTTTATATTAGATACGCAGAACTTGGATGTAAAAATAGAATCAATTCATTGAATTTTAGGAGGCAGTGTAACATAAAGAATGCTTTGTACCCACAGTATGAGTTATACCATATTCACCTGAGAGTCTCTCCAATAGAATAGAGCAGTCACCTAATTGCCAACCAGAGCACCTCATCCTAATAAAATGAAGGAACACGTCTGTGGTTTAAGTAAGCTTAATTAGTAGACGAGTTGCTGTGATCTAATTAACTTCATTTGTGGGGAGGGTCTAGTGATTAGGAAAAGATGGAAGAAGGAGATAATGAGGGAAGAGTTAGACTTGTCTTGTAAGTGAAAGGATGTAAAGTTTTCAGCTTCATATATACTGCGTGTGACAGGCTGCAGGCAGTGTAAGCCATGTGAGCATCTATTCATATTTTCTAATATATTTCAAATTAAGGTTTTACTGCTTTGAGAAAAGTCCAGAGACTGTAAAATGGAAAGGTGAATGCCAGTAGTGGCTCTTATGAAATTATTGGTTAGGGTAAAATGTACTGTAGGAGCTTGTTGACTTGATCATTCTCTGCCACCTGCTGATTCCAAAAGAATATATTGTAACTGAAAGCAGTCTAAAGAGCAAATAGAAATTTAACTAAGTCACACCTGCCAGAAAGCCAGGCAGGCTACAGGTAGACCTTCTCCTGTCTCTGTTTCCCTAGACCCAATCCCTCAGTCTCATCCCTAGCACTGCAACAGATCAGCAGCTTCAGCACCGACTGCCCCTTGCCCATTTCTCCTGCGGCTACCACAGACCATTTTATCCTACCGTCCCTCTCCCCACTCATCACTGCATCCCAGCCTCTAGCTCCAGCAGGCATTCCCTGTGAACACACCAGCTGAGGAGGCCAGTAAAATATGTAGCACATAGTCATCACACTCTCTGAAAATCCACAGAGGAAACAGAAACCAAGAAACAAAACACCCATACAAAAAAGACAAATGCAGAGATCAGCACCTAGAACTGTAATCACCCCAAACCCAGATGCCTAGACGCCAGCCTCAGAAGAAAATTAATAACACCCAGGGCAATGTGTATACCGGAACACAGCCATCTTACTACAGCCCTGAATATTTCAACATAGCTGAAGCATAAAAAAATGACTTTTCTCTAATCTTATGAAGGTGATAGAAGCCCTAAAAGAGAAAATAAATTAACCCCATAAAGAAATATATGAAAATAGAAACAAGCATTTGAAAGAAACAAATAAAACTTTTTATGACCTGAAAATGGAAAGAAAAGAAAACTCAAACTGAAGTAATTTTGGAAATGAAAATTTTAGGAATTCGAACAGGAACTGCAGAGGCAAGCTTTAACAACAGAATACAAGAAATGGAAGAGAGAGAACCTCAGGCATTGAAGATACGGTAGAAGAAAGGAATACGTGAATCGAAGAAATGTATAAATGTAAAATATTCCTGACACAAAACATCCACAAAAAATCTGGGATATCATGAAAAGACCAAACCTTAGAGTTGTAGAAATAGGGGAGGGAGAATTCCAATTCAAAGGCCCAGAAAATATATTCAACAAAATCATAGAAGGAAATATTCCTAACCTAAAGAAAGAGATACCAGTAAAGGTACCAGAAGCATACAGAAAACACAATAGATTGGACCAGAAAATAAATTCCCCTCACCACATAATAACCAAAACACTATCCAAAGCAACAAAATCAGAAACATATTATAAAAGGAAGAACATTACAAGCTTTAAAGGACAAGTAACATAAAAATAGACCTATTAGAATTACTCCTGTCTTCTTAGTGGAGACTCTAAAAGCCAGAATGGCCTGGACAAATGTGCTACATATTCTAAGAGACCACAGAAGGCAACCCAGCCTACTCTTCTAACCTAAAGAGGTTAACCACATCAAAGAAACCAGAAATAACAGAAAGCTTACAAACTCAGGGAAACTGAACAACTTTCTACCAGTTAAAAATGAGTCAAGCCAAAAATTAAGAGAGAAATAAAAGACTTTCTAGAAGTCAATGAAAATGAATAATGAATATATAGCATACCCAAACCAAAGGCACACAATGAAAGTGGTACATTTTTTAAATGTAGCACTAAGTGGCTACATTAAAAAAACAAAAACAAAAACAAAAACAAAAACATCGGAGCAGCCTTGTACTAGCAACTTAACACACTCCCCAAAGCTCTACAACAAAATAAAATAAGCATACCCAAGAAGCAGACATCAAGAAATAATGAAACTGAGGACTGAAATCAATAATAAAGAAACAAAGAGAACAATACAAAGAATCAATACAACAAAGACTTGGTTCTTTGAGAAAATCAATACACTAGACAATCCCTTATCCAAACTAACTAAAAGAGAATAATGAAATGAAGAAAATCAGGAATGAAAAGAGGGACATAAAAACAGACACCCAAGAAATCCAGCGAATCATAAGGATATACTTTAAAAAAAACCTATATGTCCCAAATTAGAAAATATAAAAGAAATGGATAATTTCCTGGGTAGATAACACTTACCCAAATTTAATCAAGATCATATAAAAAATAGACCTATAAACCTTAGCGAAATAGAGGCAGCCATTAAAAGTTTCCCAACCAAAAGAAGTCGAGAGCCAGATGATTTTACTGCAAATTTCTACCAAATGTTCAAAGGAAAGTTAACATCAATACCCCTCAAAATTTTTAAGAAAATATAAGCAGAAACGACACTGCCTAATTCATTTTATGAGGCCACAGTTACCCTGATATCCAAACCACACAAAAACTCAACAAAGAAAGAGGATTATGGACCAATTTCCCTTATGAACATATAATGCATATACTCAATAAAATATTTTCAAACTGAATCCAAGAACATATACAAATGTTATCCACCATGGCCCAACTAGGCTTCATTCCAGAGATTCAACAATGGTTTAATATAAGACAACCAGTAAATGTAATCCACCATATAAATAAACTGAAAGAAAAAAATAATCATCTCATTAGTTGCAACACCCCTTTGACAAAATTCAACACCCCTTCATGATAAAAGTCCTGGAGATATTGGGGATAAAAGGAATATATGTAAAAATAATAAAGTCAATATGCAGTAAGTCTAAATATTGCTATAATCAAAATAAATGGAGGGAAGTCCAAAGTAATTCCACTAAATTAGAAACAAGACAAGGTTGTCCACTCCCTTCATATATATATTCAATATAGGACTTGAAATTCTAGCTAGAGCAGTAAGACAATTAAAGGAGCCCAGGGAGATACAATTGGAAAGGAAGAAGTCAAAGTGTCACAATTTGCTGATATGATAGTATACAGAAGTGACCATCAAAATTCTATCAGGGAACTCCTACAGCAGACAAACACCTTCAGCAGAGTGTTTAGGCAAAAAATTAGCTAAAAAAAAAATACAAACAGACTGAAAAAGAAATAAGGAAAAAAAAACTGCTCTTCACAATAACCACAGATAATATAAAATATGTTGGGGTAACTCTAATCAACTATGTGAAAGACCTGTATGACAAGAACTTCAAGTCTTTGAGGAAAGAAATTGAAGAAGATATCAGAAAATGGAAATATCTCCCATGCTCATGGATTAGTAAGCTGGACATAGTGAAAATGGCCATCCTGCCAAAAGCAATCTACAGATTCTTGCAATCTCCATCAAAATTCCAACACAATTCTTTACAAACCTTGAAAGGACAATTCTCATTTTCATATGGAAAAACAAACAAACCAAAAAACAAGATAGCTAAAACAATCCTAAGCAATAAAAGAATTGCTGGAAGTATCTCCATCCCTGATCTCAAGCTGTACTATAGAGCAACAGTAATAAAAACAGCATGTTACTTGCACAGAAACAGAATAGTGGCTCAACGGAATCATATTGAAGTCCCAGAAAAAAAAAAAAAAAAAAAAGAAAAACCATACACACACACCTATGGATACTTGATTTTTGACAAAGAAGCCAAAACAGTACAATGAAAGAAAGCTAGCATCTTCAAAAAATGGTGCTGGTCTAATTGGATGTCTACATATAGAAAAAAGCAAATAGATCCATGTTAATCACCCTGCACAAAAACAAAGTCCAAGTAAGTCAAAGACCTCATTATAATACCAGACACACTAAATCTGTTGGAAGAAAAAGTGGGGAAGAGCCTTGACCTCATTGGCACAGGAATCCTTTTCCTGTAAAGAGCACCAACAGCACAAGCTCTAAGATCAACAAACAATAAATGGGACCTCTTGAAATGGAAAAGCTTCTGTAAAAGGACACTATCAACAGAACAAAACAACAGCCTACATACTGGGAAAAGTTCATCACCAACCCCACATCTGACAGAAGGCTAATATCCAGAAAATATAAAGAACACAAGAAGTTAAACACCAATAAACGAAGCAATCCAATTAAAAAACGAGGTACAGAGCTAAGCAGAGAATTCTCAATAGAGAATTCTGAATGACAGAGAAACAATTAAAAAATGTTCAATGTCCTTAGTCATCTGGGAATTGCAAATCAAAGTGACCCTGAAATTTCACTTTACACCCATCGGAATGACTAAGATCAAAAACTCAAGTGACAGCACATGCTGGAGAGGAAATAGAGAAATGGAAACCCTCCTACATTGCTGGTGGGAACATAACCTTGTACAACCATTTTGGAATCAATCTGGCACTTTCTCAGAAAATTAGGAATAGTGCTACCCCAAGATCCAGTTATACCACTTCTAGGCATATATCTAAAAGATGCTCAACCATACAACAAGGACATTTGCTCAACTATGGTCGTGGCAGCTTTATTTGTAATGACCAGACTCTGGAAACAACCTAGATGTCCCTCAACCAAGGAATAGATACAGAAATTGTGGTAGATTTACATAATGGAACTCAGCAATTAAAAACAAGGAAATCATGAAGTTTGTAGGCAAATGGATAGAATTAAAAAACATCATCCTGAGTGAAATAACCCAGAATCAGAAAGACACACATGGCATATACTCACTTATAAGCGGATATTATCCATATATTATAGGAAAAACATACTAAAATCAAAGAAGCTAAACAACAAGGAAGACCCTATGGAAGATACTTAATCTTGATTCAGAAGGTAAACAGGATAAAAATTGGAAGCAGGAGAAAACAGGGAAGAGGACTGGAGCCTACCACAGAGGGCCACTGAAAGACTCTACCCATCAACATATCAAAACAGGTGCTGAGACTCATAGACAAACTTTGGGCAGAGTTCAGGGAACCTTTAGAAAGAAGGTGGAGATAAAAAGACCTGAGGGTACAGTAGCTCCAAAAGGAGACCAACAGAGTTAAAAAATCTGGGCTTAGGAGGTCCTGCAGAGACTGATGAATCAACCAAAGACTATGCATGAAAAGAACCTAGACCCCTGGTCAGATGTAGCCTATGTGCAGATCAGTCTCCATGGGGTCCTTAGTAAGGGGAGCAGGAACAGTCTCTAGTATGAAGTAGGTTGCCTTCTCTTTAATCACCTCCCCCTGGCTTGTCAGCCTTACTAGGCCACCGAGAAAGAGGATCCAGACAGTCCTGCTGAGACCTGATAGGCTAGGGTCAGATAGTAGGGAAGGAGGATCTCCCCTATCAGTGTACTAGGAGAGGGTATGGGTAGGGGAAGAGGGAAGAAGGGAATGACTGGAGAAGATGAATGAGGGGGCTACAGCTGGGATACAGTGAATATACTGTAAATAATAATAATGAAACACCCCCCCGAAAAAAAACAATAACCAAGGTAAAAATGGGATACAGGTCTAAACATAGAATTCTCAGTAGAGTATTCTCAAATGGCTGAGATGTACTTTAAGAAACGTTCGAGAACTGTGCTCCACGGGGCACCAGAGACTTGGAGTACCTGTCCGGAGAAATCCCCACAGGGAATGAAGCAAATGGGAATGGACTTAGGCGACCCAGTATATCCCTGGAAAGGTCCTGCAGACTGGCCCAACACAGGGACCTGCTGTGCACCAGCTAGCCTGTTGCTACCAGGAGAGTGGTACTCACCTACCACAGATTACCGCTTGGGGACTGGGACACAGAGCCGCAACCTCAGACCTACAGAAGCCTGGAATCCCCGAGTTCAACCCCCAGATACTGCTCCAAGGGGCAACCAGTTATCCCTAACAAAACTGACCAAACCACGGGACACCCAGGTTACAGCAGCAGCTCACTAAATTTACAGCAAGAAACCCAGAAGCAGGACAGCTGTCTCCAGGACTTCTCCATGTGAGAGGAGAGCCCTCTCGACTAACAAGGACCACACTTACCATTCAGGTCTCTATGCCTGAGGTGAGCTGTGGCAACTCCTGAAAAACACTGGCCATACAGTGACCATGCCCAGAAAGCTGAGGAGGCATCCTTCAGGAAAAACCATCTTCCTGCCAAGTGGATTCTCTCCACCACAGGATTCCAGGAACCACCAGAAACTAACAACCAACACCCAAGATAGCCCAATGGGTAGAAGCCAGTGTAAAAGCTCAACCAACAAAAGATAGAGTAATATGGCATTTCCAAAACCCAGTTATCCAGGGGCAAGTAGCCCTGGACACACCAGCATAACAGAAATTCAAGAAGATGACATAACATCTATGCTCATGAAGAGGATAACAGGAAACAAATAAAATGTGTAAAGACCTAGAGGAAGATAAACTCAAACAGATTATGGCCATCCGTAAAGAAATAGAAGACAAAGAAAAACAGATTATGGCCATCTGTAAAGAAATACAGGAAGTTGCAGCCAAACAATTTGTGGCCTTTAGAGAGGAAATACTTAAATCACTGAAATAAATAAAAGAAACAGCGGATTGTACAAACAGCTGAAGGAATTGAAGGAAAAAGAGGAAAATACAGGAAAATTCTATCAAGATCTCAAGATAGAATTTGAAAAATTAAAGAAAACACAAATAGAGGAAATTGTGGAGATAAAGAACTTAGGGAAGAAAACAAGAACTACAAAGGTAAGCATAACCAATAGACTATAAGAGATGGAAGAAAGAATCTCAGGTATGAAAGATACAATGGAAGAAATAGATGTATCTGTCAAAGAAAATGTAAAATCTAAAAAATTCCTGACACAGACCATCCAAGAAATTCAAGAAAACATAAAAAGACAAAACCTAAGAATAATAGGAATAGAGGAAAAAGAAGATTCCCTCCTCCAAGGCCTGAAAATATTTTCAACAAAATCATTGAACAAAATTTCTCCAACTTAAAGGAGAAGCCACTATGAATACAAGAGGCCTGCAGAACACCCAATAAATTAAACCAGAAAAGAAAATCCTCCTGCCACATAATAATCAAAACAATAAGTATACAGAACAAAGAAAAAAAATACTAAAATCTGCAAGGGAAAAAGGCCAAGTAACATAAAATGCAAACCCATCAAAATCAGACCTGACTTCTCAACAGAGACTATGAAAGCCAGAAGAGCCTGGGCAGATATCACGCAGGCCCTAAGAGAAAACAGATGTCAGCCCAAGCTACTATATCCAGCAAAACTTTCAGTCCTCATAGATGGAGAAAACAAGATATTCAATGACAAAAACAAATTTCAACAATACCTACACACAAATCCAGTATTACAGAAGACACTAGAAGAAAAAATACAACCCAAGAAAACTAGCTACTTTCAAGAAAACACAGGAAATAAGTAACCTCACTACAGTAAAACAAAAAGCAACCAAGCACACAACCTTATGAACACAGCCAACATCAAAATCAAAGGATCTAACAGGCACTCGTCATTAATCTCTCTCAGCATCAATGGACTCAATTCTCCAGTAAAAAGACACAGACTAACAGAATGGATGGGTAAACAAGATCCAGCAATCTGTTGCATACAAGAAACACACCTAAGTCACAAAGATAGAAATTACCTGAGGGTAAAGGGCTGGAAGATGGCTTTCCAAGCAAATGGACCCAAGAAGCAAGCAGGAGTAGCCATTCTAATATGTGATAAAATAGACTTTCAACCAAAATTAATCAAAAGAGATGGGGAAGGACACTTCATACTCATCAAGGGAAAATTCTACCAGGAAGACATCACAATCCTGAACATCTATGCCCCAAATACAAGGGCACTCACATTTGTAAAAGAAACATTGATAACACTTAAACCACACATAGATCCCCACACATTAATAGAGGGAGACTTCAACACCCCACTCTCAAAAAAGGACAGGTCAACAAAACAGAAATTAAACAAAGAAACAATGTCTCTAACAGAGGTCATCAATCAAATGGACCTAACAGACATTTACAGAACCTTACACCCTAACACAAAAGAATTTACCTTCTTCTCAGCACCTCATGGAACTTTCTCCAAAATAAACCATATGGTTGGTCATAAAGCAAGCCTCAACAGATATAAGAAGATTGAAATAATCCCTTGTATCCTTTATGATAACCATGGACTAAAGCTGGACCTCAACAACAACAGAAATAGCAAAAAGGCTACACACACATGGAAACTGAATAGCTTGCTACTAAATGACCTGTGGGTCAGGGAAGAAATAAAGAAACTAAAGTCTTCCTAGAATTCAATGAAAATGAAGATACCACATACCCAAACTTGTGGGACATCTTGAAAGCAGTGCTAAGAGGAAAGTTCATAGCACTAAGTTTGCCTTCAAGAAGAAATTCGAGACAGCTCATTTAAGCAACATAATGGCTCACCTAAAAACTCTAGAAAAAGAAGGAGACACATCAAAAAGGAATAGATGGCTGGAAATAATCAAACTCAGGGCTGAAATCAATGAATTAGAAACAAATAAAACAATTCAAAGAATCAATGAAACCAAGAGCTGGTTCTTTGAGAAAATCAACAAGATAGACAAACTCTTAGCCAAGATAACTAAAAGGCAGAGAGACACCATCCAAATCAACAAAATCAGAAATGAAAAGGGGGACATAACTAAAGACACTGAGGAAATCCAAACAATCATTAGGACTTACTTAAAAAGTCTGTATGCCACAAAATTTGAAAATCTAAATGGAAAATTTTCTTGTTCAATTCCACTTACCGAAGCTGAATCAAGACCAGGTAAATCAGTTAAATAGTCCTATATCCCCCAAGGAAACAGAAGTGGTCATCGAAGTTTCCGATCCAAAAAAAAAAAAAAAAAGCCCAGGACCAGATGGTTTCAGCACAGAATTCTCCCAGATCTTCAAAGAAGAGCTAACTTTAATTCTCTTCAAACTATTCCACAAAATAGAAACAGAAGGAACACTACCAAACTCATTCTATGAAGCCACAGTCACCTTGGTACTTAAACCTCACAAAGACCCAACAAAAAAAGAGAATTTCAGGCCAATCTCCCTTATGAACATTGATGCAAAAGTACTCAACAAAATACTTGCAAACCGAATACAAGAACACATCAAAGATATCATCCACTATGACCAAGCAGGCTTCATCCCAGGTATGCAAGTGTGGTTCAATATACAGAAATCCATCAATGTGATCCACCATATTAACAAACTGAAAGAAAAAAACTACATGATAATCTCCCTAGATGCTGAAAAAGCATTTGACAAAACCCAACATCCATTCATGTTTAACGTATTGGAGAGATCAGGGATACAATGCACATATCTATGTATAGTAACAGCAATATACAGCAAGCCTATAGCCCATATCAAACTAAATGGAGAGAAATTTAAAGCAATCCTACTGAAATCAGGGACAAGGCAAGGCTGCCCACTCTCTCCATATCTCTTCAGAATAGTTCTGGAAGTCCTTGCTAGAGCAATAAGACAGTTGAAGGAGATAAGTGGATATGAATTGGAAAGGAAGAAGTCAAATTATCACTATTTGCAGATGATATGATAGTATACATGAGTGACTCCAAAAATTTTACGAGGGAACTTGTACAGCTGATAAAAACCTTCATCAAAGTGGCTGGATACAAAATTAACTCAAAAAAAAATTAGTAGCCCTCCTGTATACAAAAGACAAAAGGGCTGAGAGAGAAATTAGGGAAACAAGACCCTTCACAATAGCCACAAATGACATAAAGTACCTTGGTGTACCCCCAACCAAGCAAGTCAAAGTCTTGTATGAAAAAAAATCTCAAGTCTCTGAAGAAAGAATTACAAGAAGATATCAGAAGATGGAAAGATCTTCCATGCTCATGGCTTGCCAGAATTAACATAATAAAAATGGCCATCTTACCAAAAGCAATCTACAGATTCAATGCAATTCCCATCAAATTACCAACACAATTCTTTACAGACCTGGAAAGAAAAATTCTCAACTTCATATGGAATAACAAGAAACCCAGAATTGCTAAAACAATCCTCTACAATAAAAGATCTTCAGGAGGTATTTCCATCCCTGATCTTAAGCTGTGATATAGAGCAACAGTAATAAAAACTGCATGGTACTGGCATAGAAACAGAATGGTGGATCAATGGAACTGAACAGAAGGCCCAGAAATAAACCCACACACTTATGGACACCTGATCTTTGACAAAGATGCCAAAACCACACAATGGAGAAAAGATAGCATCTTCAACAAATGGTGCTGGTCTAACTGGATATCTACTTGTAGAAAAATGCAAATAGATCCATACTTATCACCCAGCACAAAACTAAAATCCAAGTGTATCAAAGACCTCAACATAAAAACAGATATTCTAAATCAGTTAGAAGAAAAAGTGGGGAAGACCCTAAAACTCATTGGTACAGGAGACAACTTCCTGAACATAACACCAACAGCACAGGCTCTAAGAGCAACAATCAATAAATGGAACCTCATGAAACTGAAAAGCTTCTGTAAAGCAAAGGATACCATCATCAAAACAAAACGACTGCCTACAGATTGGGAAAGAATCTTCACCTCTATCTGACAGAGGGCTAATTTTCAGTATATATAAAGAACTAAAGAAGCTGAAAAGCAACAAACCAAGTAATCCAATTAGAAAATTGGAAACAGAGCTAAACAGAGAATTCTCTGTAGAGGAATATCGAATGGCAGAGAAACACTTAAAGAAATGCTCAATGTCATTAGCCATCAGGGAAATGCAAATCAAAATGTCCCTGAGATTTTACCTTATACCCATCAGAATGGCTAAGATTAAAAACTGAAGTGACAACACATGCTGGAGAGGTTGTGGAGAAAGGGGAACCCTCCTCCATTGCTGGTGGGAATGTAAACTTGTACAACCACTCTGGAAATCAATCTGGCACTTTCTCAGACAACTAGGAATAGCGCTTCCTCAAGATCCAGCTATACCACTCCTAGGCATATACCCAAAAGAGGCTCAAGTACACAATAAGGACATTTGTTCAACCATGTTTGCAGCAGCTTTATTTGTAATAGCCAGAAGCCCAGATGCCCCTCAACTGAAGAATGGATGCAGAAATTGTAGTACATCTACACAATAGAATATTACTCAGCAATGAAAAACAAGGAAATCATGAACTTTGCACGTAAATGGTGGGAACTGGTAAGGATCATCCTGAGTGAGCTGCCCCAGAAGCAGAAAGACACACACGGTATATTCTCACTCATATAAACATATAATATAGGATAAACCTACTAAAATCTGTACACCTAATGAAACTAATTAAGAGGGAGGACCCTGACTCAAATGCTCAATCCCCAACCCCAAAGCCAGAGAGCATGGACATCAAAAGAAAAAGAAAACAGGAAACAAGTTAGGAACCTACCACAGAGGGCCTCTGAAAGGCTCTGTCCTGCAGACTATCAAGGCAGATGCTGAGACTTATGGCCAACTGTTAGGCAGAATGCATGGAATCATATGAAAGAAGTGCGAAATAGTAAGATCTGGAGAGGACAGGAACTCCACAAGGAGAGCAACAGAACCAGAAAATTTGAACACAGGGTTCTTTCCAGACACTCATACTCCAACCAAGTACCATGCATGGAGATTACCTAGAACCCCTGCACAGATGTAGCCCATGACAGTTCAGTGTCTAAGTAGGTTCCATAGTAATTGGAAGAGGTACTGCCTTTGATATAAACTGATTGGCTCTTTGATTACCTCCCCCTCAGGGGGGAGCAGCCTTGCCAGGCCACAGAAGATGACAATGCAGCCATCTGCATTGATATCTGATAGCCTAAGATCAAAAGGAAGGAGAGAGGGACCTCCCCTATCAGTGGACTTGGGGAGGGGCATCCGTGAAGAAAGGGGAGGGAAGGTGGGATTAGGAGGGAAGGAGGAGGGGTTTATGGGGTTATACAAAGTGAATAAAGTATAATTAATATAGTTAAAAAAGAAATGTTCAATATCCTTTGTCATCAAGGAAATGAAAATCAAAACTGTTTTAGATTTTATCTTACCATTGTCAGAATAGCTAAGATAAAATCTCAAGTGATAGCTCTTGATGGAGAGGATGTGGCGCAAGGTGAACATTCCTCCATTGCCGATGGGAGTGCAAACTTGTATAGCTAGTGTTTAAATCAATCTGTTGGTTCCTCAGAAAATTCACAGCTGATCTACCTCAAGACTTTGTTTTATCAGTCTAGAGCATATACCAAAAGTATACTGTATCCTTCTACAAGCAGGCTTGATCAACTATGTTTCTATGAGCTTTATTCATAACAGCAAAAAGTAAAAACAGCATAGATGTCCTTCAATATAAGAATGAATAAAGAAAATGTAGTACATTTACACAGTGGAGCATTACTCAGCTGTTAAAAAAAAAGTGGCACCGTGAAATTTGCTGGCGACTGCATAGAACTAGAAAAAAAAATCATTCTGATTGAGGTAACCCCCAATCAGCAAGACAAATACATTTGCTCACTTATATTAGCTGTTATGTACGAGATAATCAACCTACAATCCACATACCCAGAGCATTTAGGTAAAGAGGAAGGTTCCAGGTAATAAAGCACGGATGTCACTGGGGAAAGTAAGTATAACAGATTTTTCAGGTGGACTCAGGGCAGGTGGACATGGGAGTAGGAGGAATCAGGGGTGGTAGGGTGGAAAAGGCTAGAGGGAGAGAGTGTGGGGAGAGATGTGTGTGGGACAATTGGAGGCTTTTGTGGAAACCTAGTGCAGTGGACCTTCCTAGAATCTGGTGACCTTAGTGAGAACTCCCAGAAATGGAGGATATGGCATCTGAACTGGCTGCTTTTTTAGCCAGGCAAGGCTTCTAGGGGTGGGCCAGTGTTGCATTTAGTGGATTGTTGGCCTTCCCCCCGACCTGTGGTTGAGGGTTGGAAAGGAGGTATAAGCTTGAAAGACCCACCGAATAGAGTAGTGTCTCAGAGAGTAGTGCCTACAGTGTAAACACTTAAAAATAATTTTTCCAGAAAAAATGAAGGTATGAAAAGTGGAAATTTGATAGAAAGAGAGAGGTTGGTGGAAGGAGAGAATGTGAATGAATAAAAATATAGTCAGATTACAAACAGTCAAATGGAACCCCAGGAGAAACTGCAGGCTTTAAGGGCTAGTTCATGTCACAGAGTACTTTTTACCACGTGAGTCCTACCTGGCCAGGCATCAAACTTATTAAAAATTCAAAATAGAACAGTGAATGAAGATAGGAATCCTTAAAATGCTATTAAATTACTATATCTTTTATATAAGTTCTTTTAAAAATTTAATTTAATCTGTTTTGCCAGCTTTACATGCACATTTAATGCATTATGCTTAGTCTCATGCCTCCTCTCTCTTTCCAGTCATCCCTACCATCTCCCTGTTCCTCCCCACAAGTCTCTTTTCCACATTCATACTATTTTTTGTTTGTAACACACTGGTTATTACCAGGACTGTGTGTATAACCGGGGGCCTAGGACTATCTATTCGAGTCTGGCAGACTTCTTGTTGGGTATGCAATGGAAGACAATGTCTACTCTTACCCTAGAATCCATTAGTAGTTCAACAAGGAGGAGTAAGTTCTCTCCTGTATCCACAATGGGATTGACAACTCAATCTCCAAAAGCTCTTGTTCAGGCAGCTGCAGCTGCTGGAAGATCATGTTCTCAATACCTATGTTGTGTCCCAAAGATAGCATGTCACATCTCTTCTGCTTCCTCTTGACAATTATATTCTTTCGTTCCCAAACCTTACATGAGGTGATATAAATGTCCTGTTTAGGGCTTACTGCCCATCCATACCTATTCTCTGTGCCTTGAGCAGCCATGAATCTCTGTACTCACTGCTTTTCATTGCAAAGAGAAGCTTCTCCATTGAAGAGTGAGAGTATCATTTGCCTGTGTGTACGAACATTAACGTTTAATATGCAGTTCAATGCCATGTCAGCTTGTCTAAAAACAGTCACCCAGGTTGGTAACTTCATGGCTCATGAGATCACCATGTATTTTTACTGTTTATTACAGCACCAGTAATATGTGGTATAGAATAGGCCTCAAACACAGTCAGAGGGCAGTTGGTTACTCCTGAAATTTGTTTTTTCTTGTCAGCATTACAATTAGCTGGGAAGATGAATTTCAGTTGAGAAAATACCTCTGTCAGATTGCTTGTAGGCAAGTCTTTTGGGGCCATATTTTTTTTTTTTTTAGAAATTTTAGCGAAACATTTTTTTTTATTTTTTATTTTTCTTTTTAGTTACATTTTGTTAACTCTGTGTCCCAGCTGTATCCCGCTCCCTCATTCCCTCCCCAACCCCACACTCCCTCCCTGGTCTCCTCCCTGCCCCTTTCCAAGTCCCCTGATAGGGGAGGACCTCCTCCCCTTTCATCTGTCCCTGTTTTATCAGGTATCTTCAGGGCTGGCTGCAAAGTCCTCCTCTGTGGCCTAACAGACTGCTCCTCCCCTGGGGGGGGGGGGTGTCAAACAGCCTGCCCTTGAGATCCTGTTAGAAATAGTCCGTGTTCCCCTTACTTTGGAAAACTACTTGGTTACTGAGCTACCACAGGCCACATCCGAGCAGAAGTTCTAGGTTATATCCATAGATGGTCCTTGGTTGAGTGTCAGTCTCAGAAAAGACCCTGTGCCCAGATATATTTGGTCCTTGTAGAGCTCCTATCCTTTCCATATCATACTAACTTCCCTTCTTTCATATGATTCCCTGCACTCTGCCGAGGGTTTGGTTATGAGTCTTAGTGTCTGCTTTGAAACACTGCTAGGTAGAGTCTTTCAGATGCCTTTTGTGGTAGACTCCTCATATTTTAAAATATTATTACTATTTGATAGTAGAGGGTCCAATCAATTGTGAGCAGCGCCATCCCTGGAAAAGTGGTCCTGGTTGGGATAAGAAAATGAGCTGAGCAAGCCATGAGAAGCAAGCAGTAAGGAGGCCTTACCCATGGCTTCTCCCTCAGTCCCTGCCTCCATGTTCCAGCCTTGAGTTCCTGCCCTGACTTTTATCAATAATGAACAATGGAGGTGTAAGAAAAAGAAAACATTTCCTTCCCAAGTTAGTTTTGGTTATAGTCTTATCACAGCAACCAAAACCCTTACTAAGCTCATATAGTTGTCATGCCATTTTTACACTAGTGGGCATATCTTGCTTGACAGGATGACACTGTAATTTGTGGAGGTCACAGCTGGGTAAGACCATTCAGGCTTCCCCTATTCCCTAGGAGCCTGCATTGCATTTTCATATACTATAAGAACAAACTAGTGGGGAGGAGACTTCCAACTCAATTTGAGTTAGATTTCACTATCCCTTGCAACCAAGGTACATGATATATTCAGCAATAGGGTCTTGTCATCTAGTTTTTGGGAACTAAGAGGAACAGGAGGACCTTGTATCATGTGGGAGACCTCTGATTTCTCCTTGGCCAACGAATCATAAAAAAATGTTCCACACCTGGCAGTGGAATTTTTGCCTACTAAACAATGGCATGTGGAAGCACTTTACTGAGTCATGAAGGATAGCTTCCTTTTAACTCTTGATTTTAAAATTTATGTTCTTTAACTGGCCAATAAAAGAGTAGTTTCTATATGGCTTTTTCATACTTTCTTGATTTTGTGTAACCCTTTCCCCCCACATTTTAATTTTTCCTATACCCCCAATACATATGCCTGCTTAAACTTTTCTACCCTCAGTATTTCTTCCTTCATATCACCTGTGTCCTGTGAGGTCCTTCTTAGGGCACCCTGGCAATGGCCTCTGGGAGACAAATGCAATGTGCTTTCTCTTATATGAGTATCCTTTGAATAACTGGATCTGGGTGTTTAACTTGTAATTGAGCACCTATGGAAGTGAGGATCATTCTCTAGTACAAACTTAGAGGCTTATATCACTCCAGAGCATATGTAGGGATGTAAGTAAATATACATTATTGAGGAGTTTTAACTGATCTAGTAGGAGTCAAATCTACATGCATGTATTATTGATAGTCTCTAGGAGCTAACTATTTTATACACATTTAATGTAAAATTGAAAATAATGAAAATGAAAATGTTTTATTTTCTTAAGGAAACTGACAATTTATACTACTAGGGATTAGAAACTATAGTGTATATGTGTGGGAAATAGGTATATGTATGTCAGAATGGGTAAAGAATGCTCAGTTATAGAGCATAGTATTATGGGCTTCAACAGAGAAGAGTACTGGAACACCTAGCATGAACACTGTTTCTTTCTGTTATCCAATAATTTAGGTGGATTTTTTTTCAGGATTTTGTGCATTGAATTCTCAAGTTACAAATTCCTTGTTAGGGGCATGCTTGAATTACTTATAAATACCATTGTCATTCTCTGTTAGATTTAAAATACTTTATGTAAGAGAAATAAGCACAGGACACCTACTCATTTTAATTAGATTAATTAAATTAATAATAACTAAAATTATGTTTTTTTGTTCCCAAAATGTCACAAATAAAGCATGATTTTTGAAGTTTGAAGATAAACAGAAACCTTGATCTTAACTTATTTTTTTCTCTTAATTTACTTTATTTATCTTAATTAGCTACTTACCTAGAGCAGTGTTTCAAAAAGTGTTCAGCAAAGTGAGACACATGATATTGTAGCATGGTGTTTTAATCTGAATGAGTACAGAGGTTAGGAACCAGGGACGAATAGAGGATCTCACAAGGAATGAGAAATAGAATGTAATGTTATGGAGTGATAAATGGGAAACCATAATAGGAGTATTAAAAAGCAAGGGGTGAGAAAGAAGGGTAAAGGAGGGAATATGGGGAGGGACAGCTATGAATAAAGGCCATTTGAAAAACCACATAGAAATCTACTACAATAGAAGCTTCCTAAATATATATGTATATAAGAAAATAAAGGAAGTCACCAAATTATAGGGTAGCCAGTGTCACCAAATAAAATCATTAGTACCAGGAATATGTTACATCTTGTTGAATCATTGGCCAAAGTGTTCACATGAGACCCATTGCACATCACAGACTCTTGGAAAAGCTGTTGGTTGCTTCCTACAACCTGATGGTAAGGACATATTGCTGAGGACAACAGTTAATATAATCAAACATGGAGAGGACAAGTTGTGCATGACTGTCTAGAAGCAGCACACCTACTGAGTGACATTCATGGTGCTGGAAGGTAATCTTCACCCTGCCAGAGGAGATATCATTAATACCACCCAGGTACAAACCCTGCAACCTACAATAGGGACTGGCTTGTAGGGTATACTGGTGTAATAGTGACACAAACATTATGGGAGCAACCAACAGCTTTTGTGATTGTTTTTAAGGTCCACTGCATGAGATGAAGCCTATATCAGACATTGCTAAAATGCAAAGAACCTGAGACTATAAAGATCATAGGGCTGTAACCTTGATACTAGTTTCTGCTAAGGAACAAGGCAATAATGTAACACTTAATGGACATTGTCAGAGAGCAAGAGACTCTGGATTACTTAGTTCTAATTTAAGATGTCTTTATCAAACTCCTTCCCTCAAGTCACAGGGATCTATACAGAAGAGGTAGACAGATTATAAGAACCAGAGGTGATGGATAACTCCAATTAAACCGAGTCTTCCAGACCTATCAGGACTGACACACATATGAAATCAGCAGAGACCTTCGCAGCATGCACAGGACCTGCATAGGTTCAAGCCCTGCAGGGTACCCACACTGAGAGAAGGAAGTGGACATAGGTCCCATCACCTCTAAGAATCTATTTACAATTGATATCAATTGACAAAGGGGCGCTCAGTATTCTCTAAGTGTCACTGTGTAAATCAGCACATTCCAGGTTCCATACAAAGAATTATTTGTAAAACAAACAAAAAATGATTATTTTTGGTGTGAGTATTTTGTTTCATTTGGCTTTGTTTTTGCATTTTTCATCTTATTGATCTTTTGGTTGTTTTTCTTTCTTTATTAATTACACTTTATTCACTTTGTATCACCCCTGTGGTTCCCTCCCTCCTCCTATCCCAATCCCTCCCTTCCTCCACCCTCTGCATGCATGCCCCTCTTCAAGTCCACTGATAGGGGAGGACTTCTTTTCTTTCCTTCTGATCCTAGTGAATTAGGTCTCATCAGGAGTGGCTGCATTGTCTTCTTCTATGGCCTGGTAATGTTGCTTCCCCCTCAGGGGGATGTAATTAAAGAGCAGGCCAATCAGTTCATGTCAGAGGCAGTCCCTGTTCCTATTACAATGGAACCCACTTGGATACTGAACTGCCATGGGCTACATCTGTGAAGGGGTCTTAGGTTATTTCTATGCATAGTCCTTGGTTGGAGTATCAGTCTCAGGAAAGACCCTTGTGTGCAGATTTTTTTTTTTTGGTTCTGTTGCTCTCCTTGTGGAGTTCCTGTCCTCTCCAGATCTTACTGTTTCCCACTTCTTTTCTAAGATTCCCTGCACTCTGCCCAAAGGTTGCCCATAAGTCTCAGCGTCTGCATTGATAATCTACAGGGCAGAGCCTTTCAGGGGTCTTCTGTGTCAGGCTCCTGACATGTTCCCTCTTTTCTCCTTCTTCTGATGCCCATCCTCTTTGCCTTTCTGGATAGGAATTGAGCATTTTAGCAAGAGTCTTCCCTCTTGATTAGTTTCTTTTGGTGTTCAGATTTTAGTAGGTTTATCCTATATTATATGTCTATCTGAGTGAGTATTTACCATGAGTGTCTTTCTGCTTCTGGGATAGCTCACTCAGGATGATCTTTTCCAGATCCCACCATTTACCTGCAAATTTCATGATTTCCTTGTTGTTGTTGTTGTTGTTTTTTATTGCTGAGTAATATTCCATTGTGTAGATGTACCACAATTTCTATATCCATTCCTCCACTGAGGGCCACCTGGGCTGTTTCCAGCTTCTGGCTATTACAAATAAGGCTGCTGCAAACATGATTGAGCAAATATCCTTATTGTGTACTTGAGAATCTTTTGGATATATGCCTAGGAGTGGTATAGCTGGGTATTGAGGAAGCGCTATTCCTAGTTGTCTGAGCAAGCATCAGATTGCTTTCCAGAGTGGTTGTACAAGTTTACATTCCCACCAGCAGTGGAGGAGGGTTCCCCTTTCTCCACAACCTCTCCAGTATGTGTTGTCACTTGAGGTTTTGATCTTAGCCATTCTGATGTGTGTAAGTTGAAATCTCAGGGTCGTTTTGATTTGCATTTCCCTTATGACTAAGGACATTGAACATTTCTTTAAGTGTTTCTCTGCCATTCAATATTCCTCTGGTCATCCGTAAAGAAATACAGGAAGATGCAGCCAAACAGTTTGTGGCTTTCCCGAGAGGAAATGATTAAATCACTGAAAGAAATAAAAGAAACAGAGGAATGTTCAAATGGCTGAAGGAATTGAAGGAAAAACAGGAAAATACAGTCAGTCAGGTGTTGGAAATTAACAAAACGGTTCAAGATATGAAGATAGAATTGGAAAAATTAAAGAAAACACAAATGGAGGAAATCACAGAGAGAGAGAACCTAGGGGAAAAAACCAGGAACTACAGAAGTAAGCATAACCAACTGACTACAAGAGATGGAAGAATCTCAGGTGTGGAAGATACAATCGAAGAAATCGATGGATCTGTCAAAGAAAATAATATATCTAAAAAATTCCTGACATAAACCATCCAAGAAATCCAAGACAACATAAAAAGACAAAACCTAAGAATAATAGGAATAGAGGAAAAAAAAGATTCCCTCCTCCAAGGTCCAGAAAATATTTTCAACAAAATCATTGAAGAAAATTTCTCCAACTGAAAGGGGAGGCCTATAAGAATACATGAGGCCTACAGAACACCTAATAAATTAGACCAGAAAAGAAAATCCTTTCACCACATAATAATCAAAACAGCAAGGATACAGAATAAAGAAAAAAAATACTAAAAGCTGCAAGGGAAAAAGACCAAGTAACATATAATGGCAAACCAATCAGAATCACACCTGATTTCTCAACAGAAGCTATGAAAGCCAGAAGAGCCTGGATGGATATCATGCAGACCCTAAGAGAACACAGATGTCAGCCTAGGCTACAGTACCCAGCAAAACTCTCAGTCCTCATAGACAGAGAAAACGAGATATTTAATGACAAAAACAAATTTCAACGATACCTACACACAAATCCAACATCAGAGGAGATACTAGAAGGAAAAATACAACCCAAGAAAACTAACTATTTTTTGGTTGTTTATTGAGAAAAAAGGAGAGGAAGTGAGAGGGAGAGGGAAAGAGAGATGGTAGAGAGAAGGAGAGAAAAGCAAAGGGAGAGGGAGAAGAAGAAGAGAAAGAGATCTGGGTGAGTATAAAAGTATAGAATATCTGCAAGGAATTGGGAGAGGAAAATATGATCAAAATATGTTGCATGAAGAAAAATAATCGTTAAAGGACTGGCTAAAGTACATGAAAGGTTGATATATGAATGATAAGGTGATGACCATCACTGGTTGTTAGGAAAATGCAAATCATAGCTACCAGGAGGTATGGCATAACACTCTTTTGGATTACTTCAGTCCGCCAAGTGTAGACCATAAGTGCTAACCTTTGGAGAAAGGAATTTGTACAATTCTGGTGGATTATAAAGTGTTATGTTAAAGAGGGGAAAGAGTTTATGGTTTTATAATGTTTAAATATAAAACTGCCATATGCCTCAACATTTCAACTCTAGGAATATGTAAGAATTAAAGTTCAAAATGTAAGTGGAAATTCATATAATGTTGTATACCAGCAAAAACAGTAACAAACCCCAAAGTGTTCATCAACAAAGTAATGGGTCAACAGAGAATATCACTTGTCTGTGGCATGATTCTAATCTATGAAAGGAAGTGAAATTTTGTTACATGTTACAACATGGGTGGACCTTGAAAACACTATATTTAGTGAAATAAGTTGGCCACATGTGAACAGCTATTACATACATAGTTCCTTTTATATGAGATATTGTCAGGTATCTGGAATACATAAACGCACAGTCAGAAAATATAAGTTGCCTGGGGTTGAATCAAGTGGGAGAAAGAGAGTTATTAGTAATGAAAAGTTTTATATGGAGATAGCAGTTATGTTAAAATACATTGCAAACTAATTTAATGCCATTTGAAAGTACATTTACAAATGGTAGGATTATGATATTTATTTAACCACAGGACAAAGTACACCATGTGCATTCATGATGTTGAAGCCAGGGCAGTCAGTACCGTTGTTTCTTTGCATTGCAGAGAAAATTGACATGGGAGTGAATAATTGAGATAGCTTACCTCTAATGGGAAGATACTTTGTATTCATTTGAAAGGGGCATCATTATGTATCCAGGGAACGAAAAAGATTAGAGTGCAGTTATTGTGATTGAAAAAGGCTTTATGAAGGGTACAAGATCTGAACAGAGCCCTAAAAGATTTCAGTATTTCTACATATAAAAGGAGAGGAAATTAAACCTTGGCAAGGGAATCGGGTACATAAGTATTAGTTTCTGCAGCTAGACTGCTAGCTCCCAGGGTGTTTGCAGGATCGTTGTGAGCAAGTGACTAATGTAAAGTGGTTGAGCTTTAGAGCACCAAGGCGGTGCAAACTGTGTTGTGAAGGCTCTTGAATACTCTGTGCAGAGCGGGCATTTTCCTCCTTGGGTTAGGGAACCAGTGCTCTACACAGAGCAGACAGATGTTTCAGTGCAGCCGTTACCCTTGGACCAACAAATGAGCAGCATTATGCAGGGTAGAAAAAAACAAGGGCAGAAAAGCTGCATGAGAAAGCTGGAGAAGTTCTTTCTTATCAAATTTTAACATGCCTAACTCTGACTTTTATAACCTTTCTGATATTCAGTTTATCTTTTGTGAAATAAAAGAATCAAGTGTTTTGTCATAATGGAAAATATTAAAGCCAATTAAAGGGCACTTCAACTTACATTTAGGAGTGCAATAGTAAAATATTAACTATGGAAGGAATTTATAAAAAAATTCTGTGAATATTATGCTGCTAAAATACATATAATTAAAACTACATAATAATGAATGTTATTCAATTCTAGAGTACGTAAATAAAAATTAGGAACTGTATAAAGAAATGATTTTTATTATGTATATTTTAATACTTTGTAAATATTGTCATGTACTATTTATATACTAGAAATAAAAATAAGGACTTAGAGACTACAAAGCATTTTCTTGTTGATTAGAATTTGAACTTCAGGAATTCTGTAGAATTGTTCTTGGCAGGCTGAGTAGGAGTACGGTGCTGTATGCAGAGGGATGGGCATGGCAGAAGTGGGGCAGCTAGCAGGTCGAGTCAGTAATTAGAATTAGAAGTCTCTTTGGGGTCTAACGTTTCTTCCCTTCTATCTTTCTCAGGAGGAACATGTACCACTTACATTCATGGTCTGTATTCATCTCGTCCAGTCCTTGTATTGTGGCTTTGAGTGCTAGTTGGCAGTCAATGGATTCTCCTCACAATACTGTTATGAAGTTTTCGCTCTTTTCTTTAGATGTCCAAATTACATCTAAATTCTTTTGTCATTATCAGGTATTACAGAAATTTCTTATTAGAAATGTGCTCAATTTCGCTTTCATTCTCTCTCCTGTATTGTGTTGTAGTAACAAGTAGTACCTGCTTCACTACAAAACATGTCTGTTTGGAAGATGACTTGTATTGCCACTGTCACTTCAGTGACACACGGGACTCTTGTGCTTGTGTGAGAAGACGTGAAGGCCACTCAAGGTTAATTATTCACTATCCACATCTCAGGACTCCCCAAAGCTGCTAACCATATACTCAGTGATTACCTTAGGAAGAGGATACAGACTGAAATTGAAAATAGGAAAAGGCATGTAAGGTACAACAAGAAAAAAGAGATACGAGGTACAGTAGTTTTCCCCAGTGGGGTTTCACTGTACTACCTGGTAATCTCTGGCTACCAGGAAGAAATGTTCCTACCCAGGGAAGCTCACCTCTTAAGGAATTGTGCAACTCATTTTCCACATAGTTCTATTTCTCAGTTTGTAATTGGCAACCTATTTTTAATAGCACACCATCAAGAAAGATTAATTTATCTCCAGTGATGGCCTACTGTCAGGTAAGGCTACCCAGGGTAAAGCAGGTCCTATGTGTGTCCTGACTCAGAGTTCCTACATATTAATAATAAAGTAAGTTCATTAAACTATTCCATTTAATTTGTAAATTCATTGATTCAGTTTGAGCTGTTTTCTGACTTAAGCCCATAAGTTTTCATCATCTTGCTTTTAAGCCTTTTATATTTCTCTTAAGAAATACAGAAAAAATGATCAATAATATTACTGTCAGTTGAATATTACTGTCAGTGACTTCAACTGACAGTAATATTAAATAAGAAAATGTAATCTGTCTAACAAGTGATGTACAGAAAGAGAAGCTATTCGCCTCTGTTGCTTTATTATGAATGGAAGCTCCCATACTTAAGAAAAGCAACATAAATAGCAGTTATAAATCTGACTTTCCACCCATGTGACTATGTAGGTGATTTTATCTACTTTATTCATTGACTTCATCCTACTCATTCAACTTTCGTGTACTGAATTCTGTAGAAACTGAGACCAGCTGCTTCAGAGAGCAAAGCAGACCTCCAACTCTAATGGTGTGTGGCGTTATAGTTCTTTTCATTGTAAGGGGAACTGTATGTAAACATGTCAGTTCAGCAGGGCTCTTTTTCTCATGTAAGGGGCTGTAAAGCTGAGGCCCCTAAACCAAGCCTGCTTGTATTTGTACAATCTGCAAGTTTAAGATGTCTGAAAAGGAACAAAATAAGAGTATGCTTTGACCTACATGAATCTCAAATTTGAAGGTTGATAATTAGAAACTTTAATTGGAATACAGTCATGCTCACTCATTTACACGCCACCTGTGAATACTTTCATAGTGCCTGTCACAGATGACCATTGTCTCAGAGACCGCATGGCCTGAACAACCTATATTTACTATCTGGGCTAGAAGCTGAACATCTTACTGCTCCTGACCCATTTGAGGGGGACTACCATATTTTATCCCCATGCCCTTTCTTTGTAACTTTTGTAATTAAAAACCATCTCAAGTCAGAAGTGGAATTACCCTGGTAAGGAAAGCTTTTGGTCAGTCACATAGCAATTCAATTTCCTCTCCAAGCACTAACCTTTCTGCACTTTTAACTTGTATTTCTATTATCTGGCACCCACTGTGTAGTTTAATAAGATTCTCTTTTCACTAAGTCAAACAATGACAAAATAATAACATTCACATAAAAACTATGAGATATGTGTGCTAAGGGTTTATCTTCCTACTTACCTGGAATACTTCAGATTTGGCCTCTGTAATGCCCCTTATCTTGTGCTTTCTCAGCTATGGAGGATGTAAGGCTAAGGAATCTCTCTCTCTCTCTCTTTAAATCCCTTTCTCTGATAGGTTTGATTACACAACTATGCTTAGCTATGAAACTAAAGAGAAGTCTTCAGGGGTATTTGCGCAATGTGTGTATGAGTTGAACCCATGGCTAAGATACATGCTCCAGTACAATAATGCTTTCAGTGCATGTTTTGATATTGACTTTTAACAAAATGGGAAAAATCATTCATGGTTTCCTACCTCTTTTTTCCCCTATTCATCAAAATTTCATTCTTTTTGCATATTTATAGAGAACCAATAAGACAGAACCTACACAGCAGATAGTTAACAGAAAAAGCAACGTGTGCCGGATGACATTTGAGATTCTTCATTTCTGTGTTACTTGGAGGGATATGGTATAGTTGGGCAGATAGGAAGGAAAAGCTAAAAACAAACAAACAAAGAAACAACACACACACACACAAAAAAAAAAAAACCCAGAACATTATCTGGCAGAATAATTAGTTTGAGCCTCTTTGTACTCCCTTTTATTCTCTGCTGGTAGTAGATACTTATGTTTTGGCTAATCTGGGTTGGAAAGATTAGCTGGATAAATTACTTACCCTACAGACATGACCAGAATCTGGATCTCCAGAACCACAGAAAAGCCAGGCAAGCACAACAGCTCCTGCAATTCCATCACTAGAGAGGCAGAGGCAGAGGATCCCCGGGAAAGCTGGCTGTCCAAACCAGCTGCATATGCCAGCTCCAGGTTCAGCCCAACTCCACCTCAGGGAATAAAGCAGAATAGTGGAAGAAAGCACCAAGTCAACGTTTATGCACACACATGCTCCCAAGCACACACGTGCATGCATGCATACACACTCATACACACAGGAACACACATCATATGCACACATATGCCAGAATAAAACGACATTTAACTTTCTATATTTGGGCTGTATTTCTGTTTCATAGTTTTGTTCCCCCCCCCATTATGTGCATACTGTAATTACCCAAGACTTCAGTGTTATTACTAGTCTTCTACTACCAAATTAAAATTGATTCTCAGTGCTTTGGTGCTTTGTTTTATAGAAAAAGTTTTTTAGTTAGTTTTTTTTTTTTTTTTTTTTTTTTTTTTTTAGTTTTTACTAATAATTTTTCCAATAGAAGAAGTTTTACTGTGAGACTGAATAGCCACATAATCATTTTGTGGAGGGAGTGCCATTGTGTAAATCCTGGAAAATGAAGTATTTAATGTTGTCACATGTGAACCTGACGTGATCATCAGCACAACAAAGTCAGGGACAATCTTTAAAACGTTTTGATGAAACTTTCATTTCAGAATGTTAAAGATCTAAATTGTTTTTCTTTCTGTGTACGAGGTTACAGAAAGCAGTGAAGGCCCGGCAATAAAAGTACAATATTACCTATAATTCACATGGTTTGTCTGCTTCATACCTCTCTATCCAGTCACTTTGGTTGAGAATTTTCAGGTGACCATTTGTGTGGAGCAAACTAACACTGATGCAAGGGCTATTGTGTCCCACACAGAGCAGCTGCTGGATCATCTGGGAAACGCAGAGCTAGAGAGGAGAAACTTAAGTCCCAAAGAGAAATTGGCACTAATGACTATTGTCTCCTCATACATCTTATATTGGTGATTAGAATCTAGATGTTAACATTATCTCTCTATTTTTCCATCAATGGTTAGTAGTGAGACTTAGAAGACCTTCATTTAGTTATATTTAGTACATATTTAGATGACTCAGATGAATGCTGTATGGATGTAAAATTATGTGTACTTTCTTCAAGCTTCTTAGTTGGATTTTATTATAGGTTCACTGGGCAATAAAGCCCTGTATAAACTCTTAAATGAGAACTGGGCTTCATTTCTGAGCTAAGGCCTTGATAAATTCTAAGCATGCTTTCCCATCCATATCCAGATAACAGTTTTTCTGACATTTCAGTCTCAGAATTATTCATTTTATGGATGATATTACATGACAAACTGTTTATTTTAATTAGATATATAAGGTCATAATGTTTCATTATAACATAACTGAAAAGCTGAAGACATGAATTAATATGAGATGATTTCTGATGAAATCAATAAAGTAAGGGGGAAATGAAGAAGGAAAATACTTTAGTTTAAAATGTCTTTTATACAGAAATTAACACAGAATTTAATGTACTGATTTAAAATGGAATAGGATTATATATGTCATAATAGCCTTCTCCTGGTGAGTTTGACTTGATTGGAACAGTTATCTATACAGTTGTAGTTTTGAGTGATGATCTCTGGTTAAATTTAAATTTTACCTGAATGCACATCTCATGGTCCTGTGTTTGAAGTGTTAATGGAAGCTCATAAATTAGACCTAAACCATTGGTAGCCTGTGTCTAGATTGACTGGAGAGGCAATTTTATAAGGAGGGCTTTCTGGAAATACCTCCCAGCATTACCCAGAAAGGAAAGTCCTCCTGTAACTGAAATAACACTGTTAGATGATAAAGAAGAAGAATGGAATTTTCTGCTGTCTCTCTACTTGAACTTTATAATTTGATTTAAATCTGACTCTGGCAATAGAAACATACCATAAATAATCAGCTCAGCCAGTTAAGCTATTATTAAAACTACCTCTTGGGGAATGCTCAATAAGATGAAATGCCTCCATATACTAGTTTGAAGCTCTTCTCTGTTCCCTCCCAAAAATTAAAGAACCATGTGACTTCAAGAGGAGACCCCACAGTAATTGCCTGTGGCTTATTCTGTATTAGATTATCATGTATTACTCAAAATGCTGTTCACAATAAGGGTAGAACTGTTAAATTTAAGCTATAAGAAATAACATTACTGAAGACAGGAAGAATATCATAAATCAGAAGCCATTGCTTATTATTCTCATGTGCGGATAGACAAGTGGCTCAAAGGTCTTCTAACACAGAGATCTGATTATGCCATTCATATTTCCTGGCACAATGTTATGTTTTGTAAATGCACGACCTTCAGCCCTGTCTTAATGGCCTGAACTTTCCATGCCTGCTCTGGCTTCTCCATTCTTCACTCTCCCTACATCTCAGTTTTCTGATTACATTAGACATTTCAGTTCTCAAAATGTGTTTTTTTAATTATTTTTATTTTTATTAATTGCAGTTTATTCACATTGTATCCCCCCTGTACCTCCCTCCCTCCTCCCTTCCCAACCCCACCCTCCCTCTTCCCCAGCCCTGTCCCTCTCCCAGTCCACTGATAAGGGAGGTCCTCCTCCCCTTCCCTCTGATCCTAGTCTATCAGGTCTCATCAGGAGTGGCTGCATTGTCTTCTTCTGTGGCCTGGTAAGGCTGCTTGGCTGCTCCCCCCTCAGGGGAAGGTGATCAAAGAGCAGGCCAATCAGTTCATGTCAGAGACAGTCCTGTCCCCATTACTCTGGAGGCCACTTGAATACTGAACTGCCATAGGCTACCTCTGTGCAGGGGTCCCAGGCCGTTTCCATGAGTGGTCCTTGGCTGGAGTATCAGTTTTGGAAAAGACCTCTGTGCCCAGAGCTGTTGCTGTCTTTGTGGTGCTCCTGTCCTCTCCAGCTCTTACTATTTCCCACTTCTTTCATAAGATTCCCTGTACTCTGTCCAAAGGTTTGTTTATGAGTCTCAGCATCTGCCTTGATACCCTGCAGGGTAGAGTCCTTCAGAGGCCTTCTGTGGTAGGCTCCTGTCCTGTTCCCTGTTTTCTCCCTCCTCCAATGTCCATCCTCTTTGCCTTTCTGAATGAGGATTTAGCATCTTAGCCAGATTCTTCCTTCCTGATTAGCTTCTTTAGGTGTACAGATTTTAGTTTGTTTATCCTATATATGTCTAATATCCACTTATAAGTGAGTATATTCCCTGTGTGTCTTTCTGCTTCTGGGATACCTCACTCAGGATGATCTTTTCCAGTTCCCACCATTTACCTACAAATTTCATTTCTTTCTTTCTTTTTTTTTAATCGCTGAATAATATTCCATTGAGTAGATGTACCACAGTTTCTGTATCCATTCCTCAACTGAGGGGTATCTGGGCTGTTTCCAGCTTCTGGCTATTACAAATAAAGCTGCCACAAACATGGTTGAACAGATGTCCTTGTTATATACTTGAGCTTCTTTTGGGTATATGCCTATGCGTGGTATAGCTGGATCTTGAGGTAGCACTATTCCTAATTGTCTGAGAAAGAGCCAGATTGATTTCCAAAGTGGTTGTATAAGTTTACATTCCCACCAGCAGTGGAGGAGGGTCCCCTTTCTCCACATCTTCTCCAGCATATATTGTCACTTGAATTTTTGATCTTAGTTATTCTGATGGGTGTAAAGTGAAATTTCAGGGTCATTTTGATTTGCATTTCCCTGATGACTAAGGACGTTGAACATTTCTTTAAGTGTTTCTCTGCCATTCTACATTCCTCTATTGAGAATTCTCTGTTTAGCTCTGTACCCCATTTTTAATTGGATTACTCAATTTGTTGCTTTTTAACTTCTTTAGTTCTTTATATATTGTGGATATTAGCCCTCTGTCAGATATTGGGTAGTGTATTTAAATTTCAAATTAATATTAAAGAATATGAATACTAATATGTTAAAAATTAAACTAATATGAAATATCAGGTGAAAGATTATTATGTAGCATATTATGTAATATTGTGCTTTTATTTGTTTACAATTGCTTTACAGTAATGGTAAAATATATATAGATATTTCTATATACATAATGTATTTATTATATAATCTTACTTTTGCAGTGATATTATATTATATAAATCAGGCTGTCAATAATCATGTCTAAACTTCATTCTTTCTTATGACTCTTGACTTTTAAATATCTTAACAATTCTGGTGCTTCTGAGTGTATATACCTGTATTAGTTACCTTTTCACCTCTGACAAAATACCTGACAGAGGAATCTGTGGAGGGGGCTTTTTATGTGGCACAGGGTCCCTCACAACAGCAGTGTTATGACTGGGGAGGCTCTGTTTGTACTTGCCTGAACTTGTATCACTGCTCATCACGTCTGTCCAGATGAGAAGCAGAGCATAGCTGGAAGCAGCAGTAGATACTATCTTTCAGGATCACCCAGCTACCTATTTCTTCTGGTTTGACTGTGGTCCTCAAGTTTGGTCACCTCCCTAAGTAGCACCACAGGCTGGGGACCAATGCTCGAAAACCCAAATCAGTTCAAGACATTTCACTTGAGGCTTTAAGAGAATCAAAACTTACCATCTCTCTGCAGGACATAGTTTTAGAAACACATATACCACTGAGGGAGAAGAGCTTAGCTGATATTTCACACTGTGTGTATTTTCTTTTATCCCTTCCTATCAAGCTTAGCAAACATCACACAAGACTGAATGAGAGAAATCTGTTGGAGGAAGCATCTGGGAACACCGATATAGTCTATGTGTAGATATGTAAATACTTAGTGTATGTATATATGTATGTTACATACACAGAACACCAAACAAAATTCTAAAAATAGCTTACTGAAAAATAGAAGATTTCTGCTCTAGTCTTCAAACACAAAGAGGCAAAATTCAATGATGAGGCTAAAAGATCATAGGAGTTGTTATTTTTTTTCTGTGATTTCTTTTTTTTTAATCTTTTATTTTTTTTTATTAATTACACTTTATTCATTTTGTATCCCCCCCATAAGCCCCTCTCTCCTCCCCTGCCGATCCCACCCTCCCTCCCCTTTCTGCATGCATGCCACTCCCCAAGTCCACTGATAGGGGAGGTCCTCCTCTCCTTCTTTCTGATCTTAGTCTATCAGTTCTCATCAAAAGTGGCTGCATTGTCCTCTACTGTGGCCTGGTAAGGCTGCTTCCCCCTCAGGGGGAAGTGATCAACGAGCAGGCCAATCAGATTATGTCAGAGGCAGTCCCTCTTCCCATTACTATGTAACCCACTTGGACACTGAACTGCCATGGGCTACACCTGTGCAGGGGTTCCAGGTCATCTCCACAAATAGTCCTTGGTTGGAGTATGAGTCTCTGGGAAGTTCCCTGTGTTCAAATTATCTTGTTCTGTTGCTCTGCTTGTGGAGTTCCCGTTCCCTCCAGCTCTTTAGATTTTTTTATAGGAAAAAAATAAACTAAACCAAACACCAACAAAACAACAAAAAATCAAAAAGAAACAAAACAAACAAAAAACTGCTTAGCTTTCTTACATACAACTAATGAAAATTAGCTGCTTACATTTTTGCTACGTTTTAATTAGCCTCATATACACAGCATTACGTTCTTCTACAATTATAGGGAACTTCATCTCTTAATAATGTAGCAGAATAGATTTTAAGATGTATCCTTTAGCCATTTTTTTTTTTTATAAATTGTGTAGTTAAAGGGCACTGAGTCAATTCAGTGTGCTATCGTCATCACTACAGGCCTTTCAAGAAACATTTTTTATCCTTCAAGCTTGGGGCGTTCATTTGCTGATTTTGAAGATGGTGTCTTACTATGCTGTAGCACAGGCTAACCTTAAATTATTGTTCCTCTCTCTGTCTCAGGCTCCCCAGTGCTGGGACTGTAGGCCTGTACTAACATACCTGTCTACAATTTGAAATCTTTGTCACTTCTTTTGTTAACTGATCTAGCTTTCAACTCTGTATGATGGTCGAGGAAGGAAGGCACATATTGATTAGTGGGCTTTGTTATTAAAGATAACTGTGTGAAACACGTGATAGTCCTCCAAATAAAAGTCCTTGGCCTATTTTTATGTGCAGTCACGTTGGCATGGCCGAAGCATGGTCGTTTTGCCAGGCAGGAGGCTGTTGCCTCCTAGAAAGCCCAGGTGCCCAAGGGCAGAGCTACAGCCTCAGGGCTTGTCAGGAAGAGTTTCGCTAGCATTATATTTTGGAGAGTTTTCATTTTTTTTGTGTGTGCTGTACTCTTTAAAGAAGTATTCAATAAAAGCCACCTGAACTAGCTTTTAATTATATTTATCTAATTGTAATGAGAGGAAAACCGTGACTGCAAAACCTTTCTTAACTTGATAAAGGCTACAAATCTAAGTCTGTGGTATGGGAATGCTGACATAGAGTCTTTTGGGTGTATGTCTAAGCATGATACAGTGAGTCACAGGATAATTTTATTTTTATATTCCTGAGAAACCTCCATACTGATTTTTATAGTGGTGATACAAACTTACATGCTAGTGAGCCATAAATGTAGTTTTTTTTTTCCTTTCCCTATATAATTTTCAGCATTTTCTATCTGTAAACTGAAGTTTGGTGAGGTATATGGATACAGTTTATTCTTCCTTGTGTGACCATCTAGGTTTTCCAGAATCATTTGTAGAATGACACTCTCTTTTCTACAATGTATGGTTTTAGCACCTCTGTAGTTATATGGGTTTTCTTTTTTAAATTTTATTTTAAGATTTGCTTATTTATTGTCTATACAATGTTCTGTCTGCATGAACAGCTGCACGCCAGAAGAGGGCACTATAGATGGTCATGAGCCACCATGTGGTTTCTGGGAATTGAACTCTGGACCTCCAGAAGACCAGCCAGTGCTCTTAACCTCTGAGCCACCTCTCCAGCCCTGGGTTTGCTTTCAAAATAAGTTCTGTATTTGGCTCTGTTTTGCAAAAAGATATACACTTACATTTTCTTAACAAGGTCTGACGTTCGTATCAGGTTTTTAGGGCAGAGTGCATAAACACAGAGAAGAAAAAGATAAGGCTGCTTTAACCTACAGATTATAGTATCTTATAGAAATTTATTTTTACTTTTATTTCATGTGAGTTAGTGTTTTGTGTGCATATATGTGTGTAAACTGCATGCATGCCTGCGTCCTGAGATCAGGAGTGCATGCCTGCGTCCTGAGATCAGGAGGGCCCGCGGGACTGGAGTTACAGGTTGTGGGATACCACGTGGTCACTGGACATTGATCCTGGACCCTGAGCAGGAGCAACACATGCTCTCAATTTTACATGAAATTGCTTCATAGCAGAAAGTTATTAGTGTTTTCACCTTAATCTGTAAGTGTAATTTCTGCTGGAGTTTTTGAAGAAGTTGCTAAACACACTAGACTATGTGTAAAAATAAAAGTACAGAAAAATAAAAGACGCTATGAAGAATTAAGTAAACACTCCACCATATATGACAAACGTATATTAATAGAACATCATGGTTTTCACATAGAAGCAAGACAAATGGATTACAAAGCAGGAAAAACCCAGCCAGGCCAACACATAGGAAGACAACTAAATGTCTAGATGTTATGACTAATTGTTTAGTAGGCCACACTATTTAGTATGACACACTTACTGAGAAAATTAAGATTAGCTCATTACAGGCTACTGTGTTCGAAGATGAAAGATAAAAAGTAGAAAGACTTTAGGGGGAAATATCAAAGACAAAGAATTTGCCATCTTATGCAGAATTAAGGAGAGACAGAAGAATGAGATCCCTGCAAGTTTTATACAGAGACATTTATCTCTACCAAAAAGGGAAATTATAAACCTAAAAACAAAGAAACAGAGGAAAGGGACAGGAAGTATCAAATTACTTTGTAGATCTCTTAGTTATCTTCATCTTATTCTTCTCCATGGAAATTCAAGTTGTCATTATAAAACTCCTGTTTCTTCTTAAACTCATCTAATTGTACATTGCTATGGTTACGGTATAAAAGGACGTTAATGTTTTAAATCTAGAAAAGTAACAATAGCAACAGAGCAAACTCCAAAGTCTGGCAATTATTTGATAAACACACAGGCTTTGATTTCAATGATGAAGTTCTCTGAGGAGGCTCACTGCAGTTCCATTTGTCATTTGTAAGCAAAGGATAAGTGCATTATATAAAGCAAATTGGCATGGGAAATAATGTAGCAGCAGGTTTCATCTATGTGCAGAACATCCACCATTTCCCCTCGAGGCTTAAACAAATATTACATGAGTGAGGGCTCTTGTAAAATGTTGTTTTATAATAGATTTCATTAATGGCTTCTAGTGATAATTTATTTCTCTTTTTATGCACAAGTCTCTTCTCACAGTAATAATAGATAAGTTATTTGCATATAAATAGATTTCAGCTGAAGCAGAAACCAAATATGTTTCTCCCCAACCCACCCCCTGGACATTGTTAAAAAGTGAAAAAAAGAAAGAAGGGAAGGAAATCTTGTAATAATTAGCAGGCAAGACTTATAATAATATTCTTCATTAAAACTTTTTGTTGGTAACCTTCTTTTGTGTGTTTATTGGTACACTTCGTGTCTTGACCTCTGTTATTTTGTAAAGGAAATAAGCTCCTGTTTTCTTACTGGTGCTTTTGTTACACCTGTGAGAGAATCCTTAGAGAAAGATTTATTATGACTGTCATTATTATATCATAGTTTTTTTGTTTCTGAAAGAAAAATAATGTTCCGTTTTAAAGAGATGCTAATTCTTTATATTCTTAATTAAATAAGTCCTTTATTTGTGAAGAGTAATGAAGCATATGCTTATGATAGAGAGAAACAGTTTGGCTTTCAGTTAACAGTGTGTAAGTGTATGTCATTCAGTTGTTGTATAGTTAACAATACCAAAATGTCGAAACTTTTTATTATACAGTATGTTTCTTTCCTAAGTAAATATTATTTATAGTAGGATCTTTTGTGCATACTTTCATTCCAAGTAAAAATGGTCAGCGGGTGAGAAAGAACAAGAAACTAATATTTTTAAAATTATTTACTTGATATATGCTCTTGTCTTCAGTATTTAAGCTATGATATATCCCTGTATCATTTTACTGTAAGTGATTAGCAGGCAACATGTATGACGGTACATGTGAGTCATTTGTTGGCAAAATTAAGATACCAGCTGCTTTCTGCTGGGTATGATGTCTATTAATGTGTCTTTCTGACCAGTAGAGGTCACTCAGTGTAAAGTGAATAATGACTTCTATTTGAAAAGTGACAGCTAATGTGACCATTCTATTTGAGCAAGCAAGGTATCTGTTACTTGTCCAAAAGCTATTTCCATCTTCGGTTGTGTACGCTTGCTTAAGTGAGTAAGGCTGCTTTATAATGCTCAAAGACATTTTTAAACATGAAGTCAAAGCTATGACCCTGGTTAAAATACTGTATTTAAATCTTTGTGCTTTTGAATATTATGCCGATTTTTCTTGAGTATAAAAAGGAGTGAAATATAAAATTGTCCCTCAGAGAACATGACAGGATTGTATTCTACCACAGAGAGGCAGCCTTCTCCCTCAGATGGAGCGGAGGCCTTGTATTCAGGGAGAATAGCACTTAGCCCTAGGTTTTTTTCTCATTGCTAGTAAAATGGGATTACAAAGTACCTGTGTGTGGCAGCTCAGGCATCAGGCACTATGGCAGTTTAAAAGGTTTCAGAACTTTGACATTATTTTTTTCTTTAAGTGTGCTTATACCTTGAACTTTTAAAATATAGATATAAAATGAAAAGTATAGTCAGGGACAAAATCCAAGAATTTATCAGCTGTACTCCAGCTTGTTATTATCATCCCCTAGAACCTACTCACCTGATAGGAACATACGAGGTTCCAGGGGACCAGGGCATTTTCATTTAGTTCATTTGAGATTGCTCTGGCAAGTCTGGTGTTTGGGCAGGTGCCAGCAACCTTAAAGGCAATGTGAAGGCACAGGAAGTGGGAAGTCACAGTGTAGTCATTGACCTCAGTTTCCTGTAGACTCTAAGTGACATCCTCCTTCCTTCCTTTTAGGGATGGTCTCGGGACTGAATCTGCTCTGCTGAATGCTCATACTCATCATAAGATTTGAAGGGTGCTTAACTTTCTGGCCCTTTCACCCCTTTCACAAGGAGGAGACTAAAGCTTAGCCAGTTTAGAGAATTTATCAAGGTCACGTGGCTACCACTGAAAAAGACAGAACTTGAAGTCAGGTTTACGATTTAGTCTGGAAAACATCAGAGTGAGATAATGGAGGGAAGAAAATACGTTCATTCTTAAAAGATAAAACTCAAAGGTTTATGAAACATGTTTACAAATTTGGCCCAAGACTGAGGGAGGAGGACATGTCTGCAACAACAACAGTACTGTAAGAGCAGAGCAAAATCAAGTCACATTCCTGTTTCTACAGTCCCAGGCTCTGTCAGCTACTTCTTGCTCTGGAAACAATTGTTCTCAAAGTGCTTACAAGGTCACATGTGGTTTATCATCTGAGTATGATTTCGAGCTGTTTCTGCTCTAGACAGTTACTAAGATAGAAGCAAAACACTTTAAAGTCTTAGGAATAGATAAAAGGGACACTGCCAGACTCTCCCTTGATTCTGGCATGTCCTGAGATTACCGCGGCTCTGCCCGGATAGTAGATACAACTGAGATAGCTTTGTAGAAGAATTACATGCTCATGTGGGTTTTCAGAAGATACATTCTCAGGATCACCATTTATTTTGATTATTTGAGGGGAAATATTTTTGATACTTAATATATTTTGGACAGAAAAATTCTAAATTGTAGTTTAGTGGTCTAAATCGATGAAGTTCTGTTTTCCTGGTCTGACTTGCAGAGAACACAACTTACTCTAGCGGTATGAATGGGTCACCCCTCCCCCACCCCGTGCATTTTAAGACTAAGTTGGGCACAGCTTTATGGTAGCTCACACCTGTAATCCCAGATTCCAGCTATTTAGGCAGCGGGAACTCCAGGTTGAGGCCAGAATGGGCTCAGAGTAAGATGTCTCAAAACCCCCACAAAACAAATGGTCCATGAACTACATTTTAAGAGGACTAGGTCAAAATACATAATATTAGATATGACTATCTTTGTTTTCAAAACCTGATGTTTCATGGGTTCAGATAGAAATGAGTGGTCTGTAACAAATACGTTTGTGGATTTTAAGTATGATGTGCAATAATAAAATCCTTAGCTACTATAAAGAAAATATAACATAAAAATCCTATTGCTACTAGTGTTGGTTAACTTGAAGCTGTTGTACTTGAGAAGAAACCTTCGAAGAATATTTGTGGAGTTCTCATGGAAGTGGTGCCATGGAGGGTTATAGAACAAGTTCGTATTCTGTACAAGAAAGGCATGAAAAAAGTGTTACTAGTAATCTTGGGGGGCCTGGAGGAACCATCACGTAATAGCATAGAAATCTATTAGGTGTTTATCACAGAGTGCCTAATTTCAGTAATGAAAAAGATTAAAAGGACTCAAATGGAAATCCAAGGACAGACAATGTGTTAGCTTTTCAAAGGAAAACTCCCAGAGAAGTAAGCTGCCACGTGGAAACTGTTGCCAGGGGAGACTGGAGAAGAGAGGAAAGAGAGCCTTGCTGTTTGAGAGAAGACAGCATGAAGACACATGCTATCATGTGGTGGGAACGCTGGCATTAGAGAAAGGATAAAGAAACCCAAATCCTTCAAGGATTTAAAGGCAACTTAAGCTGTAGCTATCATCTGAAAGGAAAAAAAAATCCAGCCACCTGTCATGGCCACTTGTAGGACAGCTAACACAACAGGGAGGAGTCAAGGACCTGTCCCACGTACCTGTACATGCCATTCTTTACTGTAACAGAGGGCTGTGGTCCTTTATTCCAATAGAACATGATCAGGGGATCGCCGCAAGCACAGAACATGGTTCTGTGAAGAAAAGGTCCTGTTCATACTTAAGTCTACACATAGATTTTGTCCAAAAAGGTGCACAGAACTTCCTGAGATGCTTGATATTCATCAGTTAATCATTTACTTGCTTATTTTTTTTGAGCTAGGACCTCCAAATATAGGCCAGGCAAGCCTCAAACTAAACTCCTGATTCTTTTGATTGTAAGTATGTACCACCATCTCTCAATTAATGTAAAAAGTATAGATGACATTAAAGCACCAAAGTCATTGTATGATATCTTTAATTTATAAATTTGTTTGGATGCCAATTTTGTTAATTTAAGCAACAAATGAAGTTTTGTATTTGTTTAATTGCCTTTCAGTACATTTCCCTGTCTCTGTGACAAGCCTAGCTTTATGTAGAGGCATCTAAATAAAGAGGCTGGCAGCGGATTAAAAGCACCACTATTCTTAGCAAGTTGAGAAAATGACAGTTACGATTCTTATTTATTTATTACAATTTATTTACTCTACATCCCCACTGTAGCCCCCTTCTTCATCTCCTTCCAGTCTCTCCCACCCCTTCTTCTCCCCCTATGCCCTTTCCCTAGTCCCCTGATTGGGAAGGACAGCCTCCCCTCCTATCTGACCATAACCCATCAGGTCTCATCAAGGATGGCTGCATCATCTTCTTCTGTGGCCTGGCAAGGCTGCACCCCCAGGGGAAGGTGAACAAAATGCCAGCCACCAAGGTCATGCCAGAGACAGCCCCTGACCCTTATATGGCAGTTACAAAACAACTTAAATGGAAACATTTCCATTTTCTCTTGGGTATGTTTTAAACCAGAGCTCATGTGTGATATTTTTATTTAATTCAATTAACATTAGTCTAATATTTCCATTATTTTAACTTTAAAGCTGGTATTTCCACTTAAAGAATAGAACTTTCCTGATCTGATGCACGAAATGTCTCAGAAGGATAGACGGCATTACTTTGACCTTTACATAGAATATTCCCAGAGATGAGACTCTATGGGAAGTAAAGCTTGGCTAGTTGCATCCAAACTGAGAGACTGTTGAAGTGATACTGACCCCAGAACACACTAATCATGCTTAGACTTCTTTTACTTTTTCATTAGATAATTTTCTTGGCTACAAATTTAATTTTGTCCATGAATTGAAAAATGAGCAATAGAATGTAAACCAAAAATTTACTCATGAGCGGAATATTGCTATTTGTATTTCAGGTCAGTAGGGTTTGTATACTTGATGACAATTTTGTTGCTTATGAAATTTGAGCAAATTATTCGGTTATTAAGGAAAACCATTCTTGAATTGTATATTTATGGATAGCCACCCAATGAGTTTTAAATGAAAGGTGGTTTTCCTTCCATTGGGTTCCTATAGTACATATTGGAATGCTGTGTTGTAATGGCTACATCTCTAAGTCTAATGAAATTTGCTTACAAAGTACTTATGTTACCAGCAAATAAAAATTTTAGATGCAGTTTAAAAATTCATTTGACAGGGCTGATAGATGCACCATTTGATAATATATGCTGCAAAGACATACACAGAAACAGCCATTGGTGACTGAAGCTTTATGTCAGTTCTGCTAAATCCATATGATTGTGTATTTATATGTCATAGCAGTGACAGCCCTGTTGCTTATTCAGTGTGAAGAATAAGTGTTGTAACAGGAGCATGGTCTAAGTAGACTAATCCCCTAATCTCCTTGGCTTGAAGTATACTATAATATTCTATTTATTAAGGCCCCCTGACAGGAATTCCTCAATGCTCTGTAGTAACTTTAAGATATCATCAATAAGATGTAAATATTCAATATGTAGGGAAGTATTTAAAGAACCATTATCCTTATGCTTTCTGTCTTTGGATGTTAAACAATGCTGGGGAGGAGAGATGGCTCATTCATTAAAGGTTAACACCCACAACCAACAAAAAAAAATGTGCAACAATATTTTGATTTTGGACAGAAAAGTTAATGAGATAATAAACACAGACATGAGAATGTTTCTTAAAATTTATATAGTTTTAGACTGCATTTTTTCTCATTATCTACAAGCTCAGTATCACAGACTGAAAGACTGATTCATAATCTCAAGTGCCATCAAATCAAATTGAATCTTAGATAGAGTAGAAAACAATGAATCTAAATGTGTCTCTAGTGCTGATGGCATGCTTTGTGGACTCATCTATTTTTCTCTGTTATTCTATCATTTGTAAAACCAAATAATCAAATCACTGTGATAAATTAAGTTGTCAACATAGGAACTCTCTACTTGATATTTTACACCCATACTAAAATAAGAAATTTCCTCAATTAAAAAAATTCCCCAAACTGTGCCCACATATGGATTGTTTGCTTCTAAGTGGGTTTCTGTTATCTTTACATGACAAGACACTCATTATTTGTGAGTGAGAATGATTTCATGATTTAGAAATTTTGACTCACTGTGGAGACAGTCATTTTTTAATCAGAGATTTCTAGCTTTCTATAGAAGTGGATATTTAAGAGTCCATTCTTATGTACCAAAATGGTCACACATAAGGGCGGTGAGCACAGATTTTATTTTAGATTACTCAATGTTTCTGTTCCTTCTGTTTTGCCCTGTGGCATTGGGTGACATTTCATAGAGACTGAATTGGCAGAAGACTGGAAAATATGTAATCATAAGAATCACCTGCTATGGAATTTCTTATTATATACCAGTCAGGATTCAGGCAGACTTTTCTTAGGTGTTGGATGAGAAGGTTTTTTTTTTTTTTCTTCCAAAACCTGTGATTAAAACGTGGCATTTTGGTATATAAATAGGAAATGGATTCTGCATAACCTAGCTGTGAATCAGAGGTGGTGTAGTGATGTAATTCTTTGACCTGGAGCTCATGTGCAGCAGTACACATAATTGAAATATATTTTAACACGAAGTGGAATAAATCTTTTTAATACTCCATAGCTTAAAGCCGACCAAGTGGTAAAATGCAGGAAGATGAATGGGAGATGTTTTTCTTTACTTAATGCTCCTCAAAGGAATTCCAACAAAAAGAAATAAATGTACTAAATTACACTTGAAGAATTTCTCCTGTATATACATATAGAATATATACATACATACATATATACTCTGTATATATATATGTATATATGTATATATAGTCTGTACATACACACACACACACACACACACACACATATATATATATATATATATATATATTCTGTATAACAATGAGTGAACACGTTTATCAGTTGTTGTAGTATTGTATAAGCACAGAGGCTAGCCTAGGTTTCATCATAATTGAGAATAAAATGTCCCAAAATAATAGCGTTTGGATAACAGGCTTACCTGTTGCATTAACCTTTGTAAATCTGGGTCAATGCAGTTGCAATTTTCAATTAACTAACTAGTATTATACAGTCAGTTTCCAACAGCAGGTTTTTTTTTTTTTCCTGGTTATTAAAACAATGCACACATTTTTCTATGTATGAAACTCCATCTCTTCTGTTTTTTTTTTGTTGTTGTTGTTGGTGTTGTTTTTCCATATGAAGTTGAGAATTGTTCTTCCAAGTTCGGTAAAGAATTGTGTTGGTATTTTGATGGGAATTGCATTGAATCTGTAGATTGCTTTTGGCAGGATGGCCATTTTCACTATGTTAATCCTACCGATCCAGGAGCATGGGAGATCTTTCCATCTTCTGATATCTTCTTCCTTCAGAGACTTGAACTTTTTTTTCAAACAGGTCTTTCACTTGCTTGGTTACAGTCACCCCAAGGTACTTTATGTTATTAGTGCCTATTGTGAAGGGTGTTGTTTCCCTAATTTCTTTCTTGGCCCTTTTACCTTTGGTATACAGAAAGGCTTCTGATTTTTTTTTTTTTTTGAGTTGATTTTGTATCCGGCCACTTTACTGAAGGTGTTTATCAGCTGAAGGAGTTCTCTGGTTGAAATTTGGGGTCACTCATGTATACTATCATATCATCTGCAAATAGTGATATTTTGACTTCTTCCTTTCCGATTTGTATCCCCTTGATCTCCTTTAGTTGTCTTATTACTGTAGCTAAGACTTGAAGTACTATGTTGAACAGGTATGGAGAGAGTGGGCAGCCTTGCCCTGTGTCTGATTTCAGTGGGATTGATTTACTTTTCTCTCCATTTTGTTTGATGTTGGCTATAGGCTTGCTGTGTATTGTCTTTACTATGTTTAGGTTTGTACCTTGTATCCCTGATCTCTCCAAGACTTTAAACATGAATGGGTGTTGTATTTTGTTAAATGCTTTTTTGCATTTAACAAAGGAGATGATCATGTGGTTTTTCTCCTTCAGTTTGTTTATATGGTGGTTTACATTGATGAATTTCCCACCCTTTATGCCTGGGATGAAATCTACTTGGTCATGGTGGATGACATCTTTTATGTGTTCTTGAATTTGGTTTGCAAGTATTTTATTTAATATTTTTGCATCAATGTTCATAAGAGATAGGTCTGAAATTCTCTTTTTTGTTGGGTGGGTCTTTGGTTTAGGTATCAAGGTGATACCTAAACCAAAGTATTCTGTGGCTTCATAGAATGAGTTTGGTAATGTTCCTTCTGGTTCTATTTTGTAGAGTAGTTTGAAGAGAATTGGAGTTAGCACTTCTTTGAGAGTTTGTTAGAATTATGCACTGAAATCATCTGGCCCTGGGCTTTTTTTTTGGAAGGGAGACTTTTTATGACTGCTTTATTTCTTTGGGAAATAAAGGACTATTCAATCTTTCTACCTGATCTTGATTTAACTTTGGTAAATGGAATCTATCAAGAAATTTGTCCATTTTATTTAGATTTTCAAATTTTGTAGCATATAGGCTTTTGTAGTAAGACCTTTTTGGAATTCCTCAATGTCTGTTGTTTTGTCCCCCTTTTTGTTTCTGATTTTGTTGATTTGGATAGTTTTTCTCTGCCTTTTAGTTTGGCTAAGGATTTGTTTATCTTGTTGATTTTCTCAAAGAACCAGTTCTTGGTTTCATTGATTCTTTGAATAGTTTTATCTGATTCTAATTCATTGATTTCTGCCCTGAATCTATTTATTTCCAACAATCTACTCCTTTTGGGTGTGTCTGCTTCTTTTTTTTCTAGGGCTTTCAGGTGGGCCATTAAGTTGCTTATATGAGATGTTTTAATTTTTTTCTTAAAGGCACTTAGTTCTATGATTTTTTCCTCTTATCACTGTTTTCATTGTGTTCCATAAGTTTGTGACACAATGAAAATGAAGTTGTGCTTTAATTTTCATTGAATTCTAGGAATACTTTAATTTCTTTATTTCTTCCCTAACCCAGCTGCCATTGAGCAGCAAGTTGTTCAGTTTCCTTGTGTGTGTAGGCTTTTTGCTATTTCTGTTGTTGTTGATGAGGTCCAGCTTTAGTCAATAGTGATCAGATAGAATACAAGGGATTATTTCAATCTTCTTGCTATCTATTGAGGCTTGCTATGGTCCATTTTGGAGAAGGTTCGATGGGGTGTTGAAAAGAAGGTATACTCTTTTGAATTTGGGTGAAAAGTTCTGTAGCCATCATTAGATCCTTTTGATTTAGGACCACTGTAAGTGCCTTTATTTCCCTATTTAGCGTCTGTCTAGATGATCTGTCCCTTGGTGAGAGTGGAGTGTTGAAGTCTCCCACTATTAAGGTATTCGGATCAATGTGCTATTTAAGCTTTAATAATGTTTCATTTACAAATGTAGGCACTGTTGTATTTGGGGCATAGATGTTCAGAATTGTGATGTCCTCTTGGTGGATTTTTCCTGTGATGAGAATGAAGTGCCCCTTCTCATCTTTTTTGATTAATTTTGGTTGAAAGTCTATTTTATTATATATTAGGATAGCTACCCCAGTTTATTTTCTGGGTCCATTTGCTTGAAAAACACTTTTTCCAGCCCTTTGCTCTGAGTTAGTGTTTATCTTTGTTGCAGAGGTGTGTTTCTTGGATGCAGCAGAATGTTGGATCTTGTTTTTGCAACCATTCTGTTAGTCTGTGTCTTTTTATTGGAGAGTTGAGTCCATTGATGTTGATAGATACTAGTGACCAACATTTGTTACTTTCTTTTGATATTAGGTTGGTGGTGTTGCTGAGTTTCATTGCCTCTGTTCTTTTGTGTTTTTTTTTTTTTGTTGTTGTTGTTGTGTAGTTATCTATTTCCTCTGTTTCCTTAGATGTATTTGTTTTCTTTAGCTTGGATTTTTTCTTCTAGTATCTTCTGTAGGGCTGGGTTGCTGTGTAGATATTGTTTAAATTTCGTTCTTTTATGGAATATTTTGTTTTCTCCATCAGTGTTGATTAAAGCTTTGCTGGGTAGAGTAGTCTGGGTTGACATCTGTTGTCCCTTAGCGTCTGCATGACGTCTGCTTAGGCCCTTCTGACTTTCATAGTTTCTGTTGAGAAGTCTGGTGCGATTCTGATAGGTCTACCTTTATATGTAACTTGGCCTTTTTCTCTTGCTGCTTTTAATTTTTTTTGTTGTTGTTGTTCTGTAGGTTTAGTGCTTTGACTATGATGTGATATGAGGATTTCTTTTCTGGTCTAGTCAATTTGGTGTTCTGCCAGCCTCTTTTATGTTTATGGACATCTCTTTCTTTAAGTTGGGAAAATTTTCTTCTATGATTTTCTTGAAAATATTTTCCCGACCTTGGAGCCTGGAATCTTGTTTTTTTATCTAGTCCTTTTATTCTTAAATTCAATCTTTTCATGGCATCCTTAATTTCTTGGATGTTTTGTGTTTGGGATTTTTCTGATTTTACTTTTTCTTTGAGAATAGTATCAATTTCTGCAAGTGTATCTTCAGTACCTTAGAGTCTCTCTTCCATCTCTTGTATTCTATTGGTAATGCTTACCTGTGTAATTCCTGATCTTTTCTCTAAGTTCTCCACCTCCAGGGTTTTCTCTGTTTGTGATTTCTTTTTTTATTCTAATTCTGTTTTTATGCCTTATATCATTTCCTTCATTTGTTTGAATGTGAATTCCTGTTTTTCTATGATGGTTTCTAATTTTTTTGTTCATTTGGTTTTTTTTGGGGTTTTTTTTTGTTATTTGTTCATTTGTCATTTTTTGTTATTTGTTCAAATAGAGGCCACGACCTGTGCCTCTATTTGTGCTTCTATTTGTTTGTCTGTATTTGCCTGTATTTCTTTGAGAGCTTTGTTCATTTCCTTTTTATTTGCCTGCATTTGTGTGGCTATTTCTTTGAGAGCTTTGTTTGTTTCCTCTTTATGTACCTCTATTTGTGTGGCTATTTCTCTGGGATATTTGTTCATTTCTTCTTTATGTGCCTCTAATAACTGGATAAGCATAGCTTTAAAGTCATTTTTCTGTGTTTCTGATGAATTGAAATATCCATTGATTTTTGGGGTTGGTGAAGCCGTGATGTCCTGATTTTTGTTGGGTGTGTTCTCACGCCAACCTCTGGCCATCTGCCTATCTATAACCTTCACTGCTTGTTCCTCGATTCTCTACTTCAGACTGGGTTTGTCTTTCTCTGGTGGAGTATTCTTCAGGAAGATGAGAGACGTCCACTGGTTTGAGAGTGTGTGTTGGTGTTTCAGCTGTACCTTAGGGAGGAAGATCCACTGGTGCAGATGCACAATTGAGGGCAAGCAAGCATGCGTATGTGTGTGGAAGTGTGTCTTGAAGGACAGAGTGCTAGAGAGTGTAGATGCTTGGAATGTGGGGAGGGGTGCAGGCACAGGAGAGGGTATGGATGCTGGCACTGTTCATGGGCACAGTTTGTGGGTGCTGTTTGTGGGTCAGTGAGCATGCACATATTTCCTGAATACCTCAGTAGTCTAGAGCCCTGTCATACTGTCCTTCTGGTATTCAGATCTGTCTGTGCTCCAGGAGTTGTTTCCCTGGACTTTACTGGTAGACCTGCAGAGCAGGGGCTTCAATGTTGAGAACTCTGTCCCAAGAATCCCTAAGTTGCCCACAATGAGGCTGTGGGTAGTAAGGATCCTATGGCTGCTAGCATAAAGGGACCCTTGTTTTGAGAATCTGCAAGCACTCTCTTGAAGGTGCACTCACTCTCCAGCAGGACCATTCAGAAAGCACAGGGGTTCCCCCTGTTCTCTACTCTCAGATTTGATCCTCCTGGGGTGAATGTGAGTGTAGGTGATCTGTCAGCTCAGTGGTGATGCAGCTGCAAAATTTGGGAGCTGGTGTTGTGGTCCACTGATAGTCCAGCCTCCATGGCAGAACTAGGAGGCCACTGGAACAGATACCTTCTGGAAGGCCCTGGGAAGCCCTGGACCTGGTTGGCCTGGTGGAGCCACCTGCACCGAGCTCTGTGCTAGGAGCCGCATGAGGGCACTGCGTGCTGGGCACTGCACCCTGTGGCAGGGGTGCTGTGGGCTGCCTCCTCAGCCTCTGCCTTCGCTAATGAGGGAGTAGGGAGGGCCCAACAAGGAAGAGCTGAGGTATTATGTATTCTCTGTCTCAAATCTCAAGCAGGGGATTCTGTGCTAGGAGAAGCCAGCACTGTGCACTATGCTAGGAGCCATAGGTACTGCAGGCCACCTCCGCTGCCACCTCAGCTGCTGCCTCAGCCAAGGAGGGAATAGGGAGGCCTGTCAAGGGGAAGTGCCTGGGGATTGAGTCCCCAGGAGAAGTTTGCAGAGAAGTTCGCAGTTGACCTGAATCCAAATGGTCACAGCTCATGGTTGTCCCCTTTCTCCTAGGAAGCCTCAGTGTCAACGTTCTGGAGTTAGCTGCTCCTCCACTTTCCAATTTCTGAGTTTCAGATCCTCTGTCCCTCAGATATGGTGCGCACTGGTTTCCACCATCTTGAATCTCCTGAAAGTCCATCTCTTAAGATATTGAGTTTAAATATATGTGTGTTATTCTGCTACATTCTAAAAACATATACATTATATTATCCTACTGTCGTGTATGTAGTTGTTTTATAGTTAAGGGTAGACATGTTAAAATAGATGTGTCTTGGTAGATTATTATGCATTAGCTTCCTACAATGATGTCTGTAGCAAGCAGTAACTGTTAATTCAGTTGGTATGGAATGCTTGAACTAGAGCTTAGATGGCATCTTTAAATTTTGAAATGCTCTACCACAATGAGGCAAAGGTTAAAATGATTCATATGGATGTTTAAGTTCTGAAAAGCTATTAGCTGTAAAAGGATAAGGAATGGAAGCTCATAAGTGTATAATTCTGAATGAATGTTGGCTAGAGATACAGAAGTGTTAAATATATATCCCATTATATCTTTGTGCTTACTTTACTACCTCACTGTTTCTGTTCATTGATGGAATTCTATGCCCAAAATTATCTTTATATTCCTAGACTGTCTCCTGAATTCCTTGTTGTATTTTCACTCATTACACCTGCTCTGACATAGTCTACACATACATGGAAGTCTTCCATGAAGTCTGTTGTTTTGAAGTGTTTCATTTCATAGAGCTCTTTATTGAAGCACAGAATTTTGCATGGGAAAGACATCATGAACTTTGTTTTAGTCTGTCTCTTTCTCTCTTTGTGTATACTCATGTTCATGTATGTGGAGATCAGAGGACACCTTGGAGGAATTGGTTCTCTCCTTCTACCACATGGGTTTCAAGGAGCCAACTCAGGCCATCAAACTTATTAGCAAACTTCTGTATCTACTGAGCCACCTCATTGACCCATATACAACTTTTAAGAGCAATTTACTATTTATTGAAGTAAGCCTTTTTTTTTGTTTTTAAACAAAGACTGTGGGAAACATTTACATGGAATCTAAACAAGTAAAGGATGGAGTCTGCACTTGTTTAACAGCAGTGTTTAATTCCCTATACTCAGCTTTTCTGCAAAGCATCATCTAGTCATTCTTAGAACTTAGGGGTATGAAAATGTGCAGGTTGAGACCCACTGTGTTCACATTAGGCATACATTAGGTATCCCTTAGTTATGATAATATTTTTAGGATCATGTGATTTCCAGTCAAATAATCTATACTACATTGTTCCATTTAAACCGTATTTTTTTAAATTTTATTTTTTTCTTATCAGTTACATTTTATTAACTCTGTATCCCAGCCGTGTCCCGCTCCCTCATTCCCTCCCAGTCCTTCCCTCCCTCCCTCATCTCCACCATGCCCCTTTCCAAGTCCACTGATGCAGGGGACCTCCTCCCCATTCATCTGATCCTGTTTTATCAGGTATCTTCAGGACTGGCTGCAAGGCCCTCCTCTGTGGCCTAACAGGACTGCTCCTCCCTTAGGGGATGGGGACGCCAAAGAGCCAGTCATTGAGTTCCTGTTAGAAATAGTCCTTGTTCCCCTCACTTTGGGAAACCAATTGGTTACTGAGCTACCACAGGCTACATCTGAGCGGAAGTTCTAGGTTATATCCATACATGGTCCTTGGTTGAATGTCAGTCTCAGAAAAGACCCTGTGCCCAGATATATTTGGTCCTTGTGGAGCTCCTATCCTTTCTCCATCACACTAACTCCCCTTCTTTCTTATGATTCCCTGTACTCTGCCAAAGTTAAACCGTATTTTTAAAGTGTGGATTTTATATATTTGTTGTCAAGAATGCTGTGCAATCACCTTCAAATCATCTTCACTTTTCTAAATGCAGTTGTCATGACTCCCTCACTAAATGTGAATGAATATTTGGGACATAAATAACTTACATATATATTTTTTTATGATGTGTGTATTGAGGAATTATAGTTTTGTCTTCTTTTTGGAAATTGTTTTTATACTATATTTAACAACTGATCAAATAGGCATCGTCATTTTATGCTTATCGTGGTTCAGAGCCCTTAATTGCTTAGAAAAAAATGCATAAGAACATTAGTTTATTTTGTAGATTATGAACACAAGCATAAGAATAATACCTAACTGAGTAATGTCAGTAAGTGTAAGCCCACACTTTAAATTTATGTTTCTTTTCTCATAGGACCTGCAGCATACAGCCCTGTTATAAGGAGGTCTTGTGCCATAATCTCATTTATTAAAGGACCAAAACGTTTTGGACAAATTCCTGAGAGGTCTCCTGGCCCAACGACATATGAGGTTTGTCAGTGCTTGCTCTCAGCTATGACATGAATAGAATGAGTTCTAGAAAAGTATACAGCATGTGCACACTGAGTTCTTCCTATGAGTTTATTGATATTACTGACTAATGAATTTTTTTACTTGACTAAGATAGTTTTGAAGATGTATTTTGACATTTTAAGAAAAATTATTGAAGAATTGTAAATTTAACAGTGTGTTAATTTTACCTATATCCTCTATAACACTGACATATAAAACATCTATTTACCTATAAATTTAAAATATTGGATTTTTTTATTTTTAATGTATATTTATATATTTACTATTTTAATATGTTTTATTTGGCTTCATAATGATTGAAAGTCTTCCAAGCTGAGGGCCTTCTGAGAGTATGACTTAAATCTGTATAAACATGGAGGGAATTGTGCTTGTATTAAGTCTTTATAATCCTTTTAGGTGTATTTTATAGGATATATGATGAGTATTTGTAATGCTCATCATATATTACAAATGCTCATCATATATCCTATAAAATACAGGCTTCAGTGATGCTTGTAGGCTTCAGTGTTTACATTCTGGGTCAGGGTTACCTGATATGGCTCATGAGAAGTGAGTCTTAACCAGGCCAGATGGAGGAGTCTCACAAGACCAAGGCTGAGACAAGTTTACTGCAAACAGTCAGACTTTTATTCCCTATCAGAAACAGGATATGATGGTGGTTGCCAGATCAATACAATGGTAGTTGCTAGGAGTGAATGATGTTTTCAAGCTATATAGGGTAGACAAGATTAATGTCTCAGACCCATTGTCCTGTCAAGCATCTGTATGCTTTGTTGGCTTCTAGGGAACACAGAGAATCACAAGGCAGCCTGCAGGTTTCACTGCCTGAGGGAGTGCCTTCGTTTCTTAGAGCTGAAAGGCACAAAGTGCCCCAGGAGCATAGACTCTAACTGAAAAACCCATGATGCATACTTCTCAAGGCAGTTATACCAGGCCAACTCCATGATTCCCCACAGTCACTGGTATTAGTTATTTGTGTGTTTGGTATAGGGATCATCTTGTCTTCTGCGTATAGTCTACTTCCAGTGGAATGAATGCCATGGCTTCTACATGCTGTGTGCAATACAAATGAAAACATCCCTGCTGATTTTGTAGTCCCACTTTCATGGCATGTGTGTCACAATTGTCCCTTTATATATCTTTATTAGTAGAGTAGTGTTCTTAGAGGTAGTATATACTTTTGGCTCATATTTATGTCCATTCTTCATAAATCTTTAAATGAAACTGTTTAAAATTATATTTTTATTCAAAGCTATTATTTGACAGGTAAGTCCCTTTTCTTGGAATTTTAAAACTTTTTCAGGATGCTTTACATGTCCTTTGCTTCTTTCTTTGGTATTTTTTATTTGGGGTTAAGCAGTATGCATTGTAAGTTCTGATCCATTTATATTCTTTTTGGTGTACTTAACAGTGACTTTTGCACTTTGTATATTTTAATGACGTTAATTATTATTATTATCCTTTTCTTTCCAAAGTAGGGCTCCTTTACACCTTTTGTACCAGGCTCCTGTTATGATGATGATGTTCTTCTGTTCTTGATTTATTTCTCTAGTTCTGCATAAGTTCACATCTCATTTTCTTTAAGAGGAGTTGTTGTTTCGTTTCCTTAAGATCTTGAGTCCCTCAGGCCGCCTGTTCCTTGTCTGGGGAGAACTGGCTTAGTTTCTTTGAGATTCCTCTGTGTGTTACTTGTTGTTTTTCTGTTTGTCTTGGATTTTGAGCTTCTGATTATAATAAACCTTCAAGATAACATTTTGTCTGAATGTAACTAAGAACTTTTGTGCTTTGTGGACCTACATGCCTATTTTTTTTATGGTATGAGCAATTCTCTCCTATTATTTAATTAAATAGGTTTCCTAAGCCCTTTTATCTCTTTCATTTTGGATCATTAGAAATAAGAATATTTATTTACTGAAGGTATCTTATGAGAATTTCTTCATTATTTTCTTGTGTGGCATTCGTTCATAAGGGTTATGTCTCAAGACCAATTACCTACCAAATATCTCACTTGCTAATTTTCTCCTTGGGGGTTAAGATTTCAGCATATGATTTGACAGGGCAGTGTGCCAAGGTTGTTTAAGGTTAGAGGTGTGGAAAATTAATTTTTTAGGGAACTTGAGAGTCTGTATTGATTCCAGAGAATCACTTTCAAGATGCAAGGAGACATTCTTACATATCTAGAGTTCTGCTTTTAGCAAACTGGCTCCATTTTCTCTATTTAGCCTATGTATGTTATTGTACAATTACATTATAAAATGAGTTTCATTGCTTAAAGATGAACGAGGAAAAATTTAAAACTATATGTATGAAAAAGAGTTTTATTTGATTAAGAGAAAAATGAGAAATCTTAATTATTTGCAACAAGGATAAAAACTATCAGAAATAGGGATGCAAAAAGGTATTTATAATGGGACTTGTCTATTGAAAGACCCATGAGTGCCGTTATTATTATTATTACTATTATTATCATCTTATGGTTATATCAGTTCATTTCTACCTTATAAGTACTGATTCAATTTGATCTAGACCCTGAAAATCTAAAACAAAAAATATGTTCTTTGAAGTCTGTAGCAATCTAGTAAGGAAAATATGTAAATATTTCAATTATAATACAATATTTACAATTTGGAGAATAGATGAAGAATATAAAGGTGTGTGCAGTAAGGAAGTCAGTCAAAAAGAGTTAATTAAACTTGATATTTTTTATAAAATATGAAAATATTATGGAAGTTTTCTCTTTAGACAAGCCAAAAAACATGATATAGAGAAATAAAATGATACATACAAACCTACTAGAAATTTAAAATATACAAAAGCTGTTATTTTTCTTTGTACTTAAAATGATTTGTTGGATATTGGGTCTGTATGTGTATAAGAATGCAAAGTGTTAAAATACTGTTTGTCTCCTCTCTGAACTATAGACATTGAAGATTTCTGAGTAAAATTGCTACTAGATATTAGAAAACACTGAGAATTATAGTAATATGGATGAAATAAAATCAAATTTAATTTTTAATATTTAAAATATGGCTTTCTTCCATAATTTCCTGCTAAATTATGAATGAAAAAATAAATCACACATACATACACATATGCTCACATGACTTTGATATTGAATAAAGAATAGTTCAAAGACATTTCACCCAAATATGTGTATTAAAATGTGCAGAAATGGTTTATTAACATATTTTTCAAAAAAATCTGACAAACATTGATCCTAAAAGTCTGGGCACAGGGTTTTTTTTTTTCTGAAACTGATACTCCAGCCAGGGACTACTCATGGAGATGGCCTGGAACCCCTGCATAGAGGTAGCCCATGGCAGTTCAGTATCCAAGTGGCTTCCATAGTAATGGGGACAGGGACTGTCTCTGACATGAACTGATTGGCCTGCTCTTTGATCACCCCCCTCCTCTCCAGAGGGGAGCAGCCTTACCAGGCCACAGAGGAAGACAATGCAGCCACTCCTGCTGAGACCTGACAGACTAGGATCAGAGGGAAGGGGAGGAGGACCTTTTTTTTCAGTGGACTGGGAGAGGGACAGGGATGGAGAAGAGGGAGGATTGTGTTTGGGAGGGGAGGAGGGAGGTACAAGGGGGATACAAAGTGAATAAACTGTAATTAATAAAAATAAAAAAATGGTAAAAAAAAGTCCAATCTGATTTGAAGTTTTTAGGTCAGCGTTTCATAATCCTTGGAAATATGTCTTAGAGTTTTGCTTTTAGGACTTGCACTTCAAGCATAAAAATCATCACTTACTGCTTAAGGAGAGTTCTTAAATTCTACCTGTCATTCCTCACGATGCGATTTGATGCGCTGGGGTAGGTTGGCTGCAGTGCTCTTCTCTTCTGAGGGGTAGGACAGTTAGTGTAGGGATTAAGAGGCAGGGAGGGTGGGGGGATGAGAGAGGAGGGACAGGGCTATGACTGGGATGTAAAGCGAATAAATAACTAAATTAATTTTAAAAAGAAGGTATCCGACTCTCTGTGCACCTTGGCCTTCCTTTAGTTCTTCATTTGTACTTAACACAGCTTAGTTTTACTATTCCTTCAATTTATTCAATTTTATGCATTTTGGGGAGCTTAAGTTTTCTTGTAAAAAATATAATCTCAGCCTGTCATTGTGGGAATCTGCCCCAGCCCAGAGTATGATGTGCTGTGTGTTGTGCCAAGACATTTAAGTGAGTCATTTCAGTAGCTCTTGTATTTGAAGAAAAATGGAAAAGTGGATCCTAAAGACAAAATTCTAATTTAGAAGATTGGTTGATTACATGTTTCATGTTTTTACTGGAGTTATGAACTCTCCTTGTTATTTTTAGATGTATATCCATACATGTGTGTATATGTACACACACACGTACACACACACACACACCCTACTGAGTTCATTTAGCATTGTGCGTATGTACGTGTGTTTAATACTAACTACTTGCGACTGGGCAACATTGTGGCTCTTCCCTGAATAAAATAATTCTCCATCTCTCAACAGCCGCTGTCTGCCTGTAACTCCTCATCTGAAGGTGAGGCCTTATGAACTTTCCCCTTCAACATTGGCACGTTACCTGGAGCTGTCACACTGCAGCCATATGGTTGAGGTTTCATGGATGGAACCTTATTGCCATGTCTTCATGATATTATGCCAAATCAGGTGTTCTGATCGTGTGGCTCTTACACTCTTTGTTTCCCCTCTTTCAGGATGCCCCCTGACTGTCATGTGTGTACATGTGTGACATGTCATGTTTTGTAGTTGTGTCTGTTGACGTTGGGCACCTCACAGCCACATTTCCTCTGGGTTTTGAACAGCTTTGGATCTCTGTGATGGCCAAGAAGAAGCTTCTTTGATGGAGGGTGATAGCTAAATGAGCTGTGGGTAGAAGGATGAGTGTTTATAATAGAGTTAGAAATCGTGTTGCTGTAGGAAAAAGGTAGCAATAGATTCTCCTCTTTGGTCTATGACCATTTCAGCTACTGAAAGTCTTCTAGGTTTATAGAATCAGGCATGAATTTGCTTCTGCTGAGAAGGCCGTAAGCTCAATTAGACAGATATTAGTTACTCCCAAGATAAAAATGCCAGTATTTTATCACTGATGATATCTTTCTAGGCTGGTTATTGTCGTGATTATTATTCTATTGATGACTGAAAGTATGGTAAATGTGCACAATGAAATTCTGTTCAGCAGTAGAGAAAATGAAATCGTGAAGTTTGTAAATAAATGGGTGAAACAGAGAAACATATCCTGAGTGTGGTAACCCAGACCTGGAAAGGCAGATGCTGCATGTTCTCTTGTTTGTGGATCACACTTCTAAATCCTTACATTCAACTATGTCACTTTAAGTAACTGTGGAAGATGGAAAAGATGAAAGGGAGTATGAAGGGAAAAGGATAGAAGGAGCTGTAAGGAAGGGGAAAGTAGGACATAGGTACTATGAGAAGGAAATGACAAAATTGTGGAGAGTGTTAACTGGGAGATAGGGAAAGAAAGGTAATACAGAAGGAGATGGAGGAAGGAGAGATGGTAATGCTCCAGGATGTTTTTAATTAAATTTTTATTTTTTATTAATTACAGTTTATTCACTTTGTAAGCCAGCTATAGCCCCATCCCTCATTCCTTCCCAATTCCACCGTCCTCCTCATCTCTCAAGCCTCTCTCCAAGTCCACTGAAAGGGAGGTCCTCCTCCCCTTCCATCTGATCCTAGCTTATCAGGTCTCATCAGGATTGGTTGTATTGTCCTCCTCTGTGGCCTGGCAAGGCTGCTTCTCCCTCAGGCAGATGTGTTCAAAGAGCTAGCCACTGAGTTCCTGTCAGAGGCTTTTTCTTCTAACCGATTTAGTGTGTCTGGTTTTACGTTGAGGTCTTTGATCTACTTGGACTTTAGTTTTGTTCAGGGTGATAAATATGGATCTATTTGCATTTTTCACGCTGACATCCAGTTAGACCAGCACCATTTGTTGAAGATGCTGTCTTTTTTCCAATATATGTTTTTGGCTTCTTTGTCAAACACAAGTACCTCTAGGTGTGTGGGTTTATTTCTGGGTCTTCAATTCGATTACATTGATCCACCATTCTGTTTTTATGCCAGTACCATGCAGTTTTATTACTATTTTTCCGTAGTACAGCTTGAGATCAGGGATGGGGATACCTCCACACAATCTGTTGTTGTACAGGATTGTTTTGGCAGTTCTGGTTTTTTTTTGTTGTTGTTGTTGTTGTTATTCCATATGATGAGAATTTTTCTTTCAAGTTCTGTAAAGAATTTTGTTGGTATTTTGATGGGAGTTGCATTGAATCTGTAGATTGCTTTTGACAGGATGACCATTTTCACTATGTTAATCCTATCAACCCATGAACATTGTCTGATATCTTCTTCAATTTCTTTCTTCAGAGTCTTGTAGTTTTTTTTTTGAACAGGTCTTTCATTTGCTTGGTTTATGTTACCAAGCTACTTTGTGTTATTTGTGGCTGTTGTGAAGGGTGTTGTTTTCCTAATTTCTTTCTCAGCCCTTTTGTCTTTGGTATACAGAAGGATTCTGATTTTTTTTTTTTTGAGTTAATTTTGTATCCAGCCAATTTGCTGAAGGTGTTTATCAGCTGAAGGAGTTCTCTGGAAGAATTTTTATGGTTGTTCATGTATACTATCATATCATCTGCAAATAGTGACACTTTGACTTCTTCCTTTCCAAGTTGTATGCCTTTGATCTCCTTTAGTTGTCTTATTGCTCTGGCTAGGACTTCAAGTACTGTTGAAGAAATATGGAGAGAGTGGCAGCCCTGCCTTGTCCCTGATTTCAGCAGGATGTTTGAATAAGTCGTAGGGAATTACTATTTTATAAACCTACCTAAAATACATAAATGACACACCCAAGGGGAGATAATACTTCCCCAAGGAGTGATAGAATAATAGACTCTCTCACACAAATCCTTGGTTGGGTGTGAGAAATGCTCCTTTGTGTTGTTGGTCAGAAGAGTCCCAGAAGACTACCCAGACAGTATACTGCCTTTGCCAGTGGTTGCCTCTCAAAGCTTGAAGCCAAGTTCCTTTTACTGAAGCCAGACCCACTCTGGACACAGGCCTATCTATGGGAATCCAGTTAGAACTGACCTAGTGCCTGGAGAGATAGGGCACTGGCTGCTCTTCCAGAGATCCTGAGTTCAATTCCCAGCCACCAGGTGGTGGCTCATAACCATCTATAATGAGATCTGTTGACCTCTTCTGGTATGCTGCACATGCAGGTAGAACTGACACGGAAGTGTCATCCATGAGGTCTCATTCTCATAGTATCTGGAGGTTATATGCAGCAGCCAAGGAAGAAAAGCACATTAGTCTTGAGTGGTAACAGATTTTTATGTCTGGTTTTCATACTTCATTTTTTTCACTTTCGTAGCCTTATGAAGCTTTGAAAGTCTGTTTTCCCAGGCCATAAGTTTTACTTGTAAGATGAGGCACGTGATTTGAAATCTCTGCTAGAGGTTGGCCACTGCTAGTAGATATAGTGAGGAAAACATTTTTATTATTATTATTAAATTTCAACAGCAAAAATCTTAGAAACACTGGTTATTTTCTTCCCTCCAAAAGTCGGAATGGAGCTTTCTGAATATTTTATGATCAAACCAAAAGTTTGAAAAAAGTGAAACAGCAATAATTTCTTGGTGAGGTACTATATCAATTGTTTTTTTTTTTTTTTACATTTTGTAAATAAAGTTGTTATTATTTTTATGGATTTTATAAAGAATGTATGTGTTAACCAAGAACTTCTACGATGAAAACTATTACTCCCCAATGAAGGAAACTGTAGAAAATAGTAGAGGTTGGAAAGGCCTGCATTGTTTGTAGATCAATAGGATTCATGCTGTCGTCATAGTTTTTCTTTCTTGAGATTATCATATACTTGGAAGTACTATTGTACAGCCTAGAACAGCTCTTCTAGGCTGGTTTCTTTTGCTTAGTAGGTGTGTAGTCTTTCCAGACTCTTTCATAGCTTGATAAATATTTCCTTCATTGAATGAATTCCCTTGTGTAGATGTTTTATGGTTTACTCACTGTTGAAGGAGAGCTTTCTTTT
>NW_026596095.1:26472942-26480903 GCF_907164565.1 Psammomys obesus
TATAATATAGGATAAACATGCTAAAATCTGTTCACCTGAAGACTAATCAAGAAGGAGGACCCTGGGTAAGATGCTCAATCTTCATTCAGAAAGGCAAATGAGACAGACATCAGAAGAGGGAGAAAACATGGAACAGGACAGGAACCTACCACAGAGGGCCTCTGAAAGACTCTACCCAGCAGAGTATCAATCCATATGCTGAGATTCATAGCTAAATTTTGGGCAGAGTGCAGGGAATCTTATGAAAGAAGGGAGAGATAGTAAGACCTGGAGGGAACAGGAGCTCCACAAGGAGAACAACATAACAAAAAAAAAAAAAAAAAAAAAATCTGTGCTCACAGGTCTTTGCTGAGACTGATACTCCAACCAAGGACCATGCATAGAGATAACCTAGAACCCCTAGAACCCCTGCACAGATGTAGCCCATGGCAGTTCAGTCTCCAAGTAAGTTCCCTAATAATGAGAACAAGGACTATCTCTGATATGAACTCTTTGATCACAGCCACCTGAGGGGGGAGCAGCCTTGCTAGTCCACAGAGGAATACAAAGAAGCCAGTCCTGATTAGACCTGATAGACTAGGGTCAGATGGAAGGGGAGGAGGACCTCTCCTATCATTGGGCTGGGGGAGGGGCATAGGAGAAGAAGAGGGAAAGAGGGTGGGATTGGGAGGGGGTGGGGGAAGGAGCTACAGCTGGGATACAAAGTAAATAAACTGTAGTTAATAAAAATAAAATTAAAATTAAAAAAGAATAAAGTTGTCATTGATATTAACATGTGTCCTTATTTGAGCAGATAGATTGCTGGAAGACATAAATGGGGTTGCTTTCTTCAGGAATCTCACAAAGTGGTTTCCTGTTTGTCAGGAAAGGTATTACGGCCTTTATCTGCGGCCAACAGTCAATTATGTACATCAAGGACACCTGGTGTCTGATTAATCCAAAGAAGCCTGCCACAGCCCTAAAACCCCACCCTAGGATCTGGCTTTTCTGGCCTGTACACATTTCCCCTGCTGTAACTACCAGGCTGTTCCTCCTCCCCAACCCCCAGGAAGCAACTACCTGTTCTCTCAAAATTTCCTGTTTGTTTCGATTTTTTTTTCCAGCCCCTCTTCCAACATGGAGAGATAGCCTGGCAGTTTGATTTCTAATAAACCTTTCTTTCTACCCATGTCATGGTATTGTTTGGTGGTCTCACTGCACCCTTGTTTAGGGAAACTACCTTGAATTCCCACCATCAACGAATGAGGCACCACTGTCACTCCACAAATTCAGGAACATTTTGTGGTGTTTTTGTTTGAGGTTTATATTTTGTTGCTGTTTTAACTTGAAAAATATTGAATGTCTTTAAGCGTTTTATCCTATGCTTGCATACCACCTGTACATCTTTGAGGAAATATATTTTTAGTTTTTTTCCACATTTTGTAATTTAAAATTTGTTTTCACTGTTTGCTTTGGTTGTGACAGACTTTGTTGTTGTTGTTGTTGTTGAGATTTAACATACATGTCTACTTACTCCAGAAAGAGACAGACCAAAGTAATAATTGCACAACTGTCCAGTTTGGTGAGCCAGTTCTTTTTTTAACTGAGGTAACTAAAAGAAGTATGATTGAGGGATTATTTATAGGGAACAAGGATTATTCAAAAGAAGTTGCATCACCAGAAAGCCAGTTCCAGAACAATTGCAATCCTGGAGATTTCTGCCCAGCCTATAAGGAGCTCCATAATTTGAATACATCGCCCTCCTACCTCCTGCAGTTTGCCTGGCCAGTCTCACTGTTTTCTCCATTTTTTTTTAATTGTGGGGAGGGGGTCCCTAAAGAATCCTTCAAATGTTTGTTTTCTGGATAGGAACCTAAGACCTTTTTAAGCTTTTTGTTTACCTACTTTTCCCTCCTGGAGGAAATGCTTCAATTTTTAGGGAGTTCTTCAATTCAGAAAACATGCCACACAAGGTTCCCCCCCCCCTTTTTAATAGGAATTAGGTCTTTTTAAAAAATTCTATTTATTTATTTATTTATTTATTTATTTATTTATTTATTTCAAATTATTCACTTTGTATTCCTGCTGGAGCCCCCTCCCTTGTCTCCTCCCAGTCCCACCCACCTTCCCTCTTCTCCCCTAATGCCCTTTCCCTAGTCCCCTGATAGGGGAGGTCCTCCTCCCCTTCCATCTGACCCTTGTTTATCAGGTCTCATCAAGGCTGGCTGCATCATCTTCCTCTGTGGCCTGGCAGGGCTGCATCTCCCAGGTTCCACTCTTGATTTAGCTGTTAAAAGCCTTTCCAACCTCCAGGCCACAGACTACCCCGTGTCTGTATGATGCGGAGGCCCATCTGTGTGCTTATTACTCTGTACAGTGCACAGTGCTGGTTGGTTCAGTGTTCATGCGTTTGTGCTTTTGGTTTTTAATCTAAACTTTAGAATCGGTTTGTTTATGTACTAAAAATACCTTTCTGGGATTGTCCTTGATGATTTGCTGAACCCATAGGTCAAGTTGGTAAGAGCTAACATCTTGTTTTTATGTTTTTTTTTCTGTTTCTTTAATAAAAGGTTTTATAGTTTTTCTCCTTTAAGTTTTACATGTTTTGTCGAGTTTTACCTAAGATTTTTCTTTTAAGGTGTGTCAAGTTCAGGAACTTTTTCACTTCATCCTATTTTGCCATTAGTTTTGTCATAATGGGTGTTGAATTTTGCCAAATTATTCTGTATATTTTTAATAAGAACTTATTTATTGTGATCAAAAAAGGTCATGTATAGACATGTAAATGAGAACCATTATTGCAATTATACAGACAGTATTTACTCATGGCTGAGACCTGATCTATGCTTACAACATGATGTGCCTCATCTGTCAGCATTGCTAATTGCAAATAATTCCATTATTTATTTATTTATGAAGCATAACTCTGGAAATGTCACTTAATTGGTGTAATTATCACAGTATAATGACCTGAATGGCTTTCTTTGTGTAAGTACTACTGTGTGTGCCTCATTTGGAAACTACATGTGTTCCTTATGGACCAGGACTCATGAAAATGTAGCAGGAGAAGGAAAGTGATTAGAACACACTCCTGGTCATGCTGTTTGGTGTGCTTTGAGTTAAAAGTGGTCTTTGTATCTGGCTGGGGCTCTCATTACTTTCTCCAGTTGAATGGAAAAGAAACCAACAAGCTCAACTAGCTTCTGAGTAGAATCAATGGAACAGTATTCCTTCATATTTCTACATGATGCAGTAGCTAGGTCTACACAGAGCCTCTTGTTTTAAGAATCATTTAACTGTTTCTTTGCCATGTCTCTGCTGTGTGCAGTTGTCAGTCAGTTTATCTTTATAATTTAATGTTTTATTTTTAAATTAAATAATTCAGTTATTATTTATTCATTTTACATCCTAATAGTAGCTCCCTTCCTTCTCTTCTCCCATTCCTACCCTCCCTCCCTCTTTTCTCTATCCCCACTCCCCTACCCATCAGAAAATGGGTTCCCTCCCAACAACCCACACCAGCACATCAAGTCACATCAAGACTGAAGGTATCCTCTTCCTTAGTGGCCTGGCAAGGAAGCCCTGACAGTGGGAAGTGATTAGAAAGCATGGAACAGAGTCCTTGTCAAAAACAGACCCTGTTCTACTTACTAGGGTACATGAAGACCAAGCTGCTCTCTGGGTACATATGTATAGGGGGCCTTCTCTCTATGCATGCCCTTGGTTGGTGTTTCAGGCTCTGCAAGCACCCCTGGGCACAGATTACTTACTTCTGTTGGTCTTTCTTTCTTTCTTTCTTTCTTTCTTTCTTTCTTTCTTTCTTTCTTTCTTTCTTTCTTTCTTTCTTTCTTTCTTTTGTTGTGACTTTTCTGTCTAATCCAGGTTGTTCTATCTTTCCCCCAACACTTCCTCAAGGCTCCCAGCTCTCTGCCCAATGTTTGGCTGTGAGTGTCAGTATCTCTTTAGATCCATTGCTGGGTAGAGCCTCTCAGTGGACAGCTATGCTAGGCTCCTATTTTCAAGCATAGCAGATTGTCCTCATCATGTGGGTCTCCTAACAATAGGAGTAGGGTCTGTCTCTGAATCTGTTACCTATTGCTGGTTCACTTTTCCCTGAGCTGCTTTGCCACTTCTCAGTTGGAAAGGATATGCTTAGTCTTGCTTAGACTTAAGATACTGAGGTGGATTGGTACCAATTGGGGGCTTCCCCTTCCCTGGCAGAAAGGGAAGGGAGAGAGTGGGGGTGGGATTGGAAGGAGGAGAAGAGGGAGGGGGCTGGGATCAGGGTGTAAAGTGAATGAATGAATGAATGAATGAATGAATGAATGAATGAATGAATGGAAAAAGTATAGTGTTAGGGGTTGGCTCTCTCCCTTCGTGTGGGTCTCAGGTTGGATATCCCCTCAATCTATGCTCTATGTTTATCCCTGCACATCTTGTAGGCAGGTAAATTTTGGGTTGAGGTTTTGTGAGTGGTTTCATCTTCCCCTCCCTCCACCAGGAGTCCTGTCTGGTTAGAGGATGGACTCTTCAGTGTTCATGACCCCTTCTATTAAGGCGCTCAGCTAGAGTCTCCCCATACTCTCAGGAGCATACCCTGTCCTGTCGTAGGTCTCCTCCTTATCTCACAGGTACCCCCGCCAGTGGTTTCTCTTCTCTCTGCAAGCCTGTGTCCACCTGCCCACCCTCTCCCCACATCTGATCCCCGTTAGTGCATTCTCTACATGTTAGATTTGTAGTCTTCAGTGAAGACACAACCTAGTGGCTACAGGCATAGCTCTTCCAATAACACACCGTTTTAGAGTGCAGTTATTAGCTTTATTTTCTTAATGAATAACATGGTTTTATAGTGGTTCCAGTTAGAACACTGAAAATAGAAATCACTCAAAATATTAGTTCAGATTTTTTTAAATCTGTATCAGTGAAAATGAATTTTGCATATCATTATTGAGATACAGTTTTACAGTGTCTAGTATTCCATTTAGAATTTTTAAGGCAAGAATATTCACATATAATTTTCTTTACAAAACCATAAAAGTACAACTAATAATACTAATAATGTCTGTCATTTTATTGAGAACTAAATCAATTTCCCAATCATCAAATGCCCATTCTGATTAAGACTAGTCTCAGCTATATATAAAATAAAACAAGTAAATGTGGACATTTCTTCTTTTTTCATACAGAAGAGCTTGGCAGCCTAGGACTCCAAGGAAGACTCATGAATTTACCATGGTTGTGGGCTTCTGCTAGCTGACATAGCCAAGCTGTCTGTGTAGCTCAAGAGGCCAGGACAGAACGCTCACATGGTCTGGCTAGGAGGGAATGAACTGATACATATTCTCTTCCCTTTGAAAGACATCACTTTAAATTCACTGTGAAAAGTTGTGTTTGCTATTTGGTAATAATTTTCTTTCCTTATGAGTAGCCAGGACTGGCCACATCTTCCTGTAAGGAGTGTAGTTAAGGTCTGGGTGGAGTAAGGTCATTTACTAGAGTCCACCACATACCTTTTGAAGGATGTGGATACACATTGAGAGGCATGAAGGACAACTGTTAAATCTAGCTTCTAAGTTGTGGAAATTGGTCTGGCTGTTCCAGCCCATTTGTCATTTGTTTGTCATGATTAAATTATTGTAATAGCTGTAATTGGTTCTGCCTCATCTACTAAGAAAGTGGTAGAGTTATTAAAGTAAAAGACAGAGATGGCTTTGTCATATTACTCAGCTGTTGGATGCATCCAAATCCTTTTAGTTTCTTAAAACATTTTCTCTGAGATGGTGGCAGTCCCTGGGAGCAAGGAACATCTTACAGTCGAGGAGCAGGCAATTCCTGATTTGGACCTACCTTAGAACAGTCTTCATGCTGATGAAAATTGCAGTAACTGGCTTTGGGTGTAAACTATTTTATCTCCAGGTTTTCATTTTAGTATAGCTAAAATCTGAAATCCTACCAATATTAACTTGTGATAGCTCTCTAAGGTATTCATTGGGGCAAAGTGATCATTCAGTTACATGCTTTTATCTGTTCTAGGATTCTAGAAACTTGTGACTATACAGCTAATTTCCAACATATAATTTGTAGAAATGTTTGGGAACATATCTGCTAATGCCATCATTTATGACATTTGGCAAGGTAACATTGATGAGTTAATGACAGTGCTGAAATTGGGATAAGAGATTCACTGTCGTTAATCTAGTGATATCTCTCTCCTTTTTACTTCTCTCCCTTCCTTGTTTACTCAGTTCTTTCCTAAATTCCTTATCTATTTTAACAATACCAGTCTTTATTTATTCATTAAATTTTTTAAAAAAATTATTTTATTTTAATTTTTTAATATTAACCTTTTAAATATTTTTATTGTGCAAGATTCAGATGCAGAAAACAGTATCTTTGGAGCAACTTTAGAATAATAATTTTGTCTTGTTTTATTGCTATTGACATCTGTCCGTGATATATGTGAGATTGCACACAGAGGTCAGAAGACAACTTTGTGTTCCCTTACTTGTACTTTCATGTATGTTCCAGGGATTGAACTCAGTTCATCACGCTTGCATAGTAAACACCCTTGCTTCCTGAACCACCTTGCTGGGCCTGTGACAAATCATTTTAACACAAAAGATGCTTCCACTGTTGTTGAAAAATCTTATTCCTGGTGTTCTAAATTGAGCTTTTAGAAATAATTAGAAGAGTGCCATGATATAGCATAGCAGAGCGGTTGAGGCAGCTGCCACACATAGTTTTGTTTTTATATCCTCAAATCTAGTATTAAGAGACTGTAGTAGTTCTAGGTCAGACTGGGACCATGTTTCAAAAATCACAAAACAAAAGAAAAAAACCCAAACAAGCAGATTAGTAACCTCAGTCTAGAAGGCTGGTAAGGTGCTGTCACTAGCTTCCCAAGTGCGACTTGTATAAAGCTACTGAATGGACCCTGGACTCTTGCTGCAGAGAACCCCATGTTTCAACTCCATCAGCAGGGTGAGCAAAAAACAATGGACTCCCTTGAATATTCTTACCATTATATGTATATGTGTATATTTTTATCGACAGAACCACAATTGTAAAGAAATGTAATAAACCCTGTCTTTAGAAGGATAAAAGACACATACACACAAAGACACGCAGATCCACATATGGAGAGAAAATGGGGCAAAGAAGACGCTGATGTGACTGCAGCTGGTGATGCTTCTTTCTCTGCATCTTTCAACGGCGGTGCAGAGCAGGTCATGTGAATATACAGGGACTGTGGACATCTATCCTCTGCAACAGCTCACTGGTCTCCAGAGCTTTCCCAGGGATGTCAGGACTTGAAGGTTCTTGTGAATATAACTAATTATGAAGCACAAACTACATAGAACCTTTACAAGCTAGGAATCAACTTCAAGAGCCTCCAAAATCTTGGTAATAGCCTGGGTTATTTGGGGGTTCTCACAGGACCTACAATAAACTAATTACTAAAAGATATATTTAGCTTATAACCATAAGAGTGTTGCAGAATGACAGAAGAAACATGTATGTTTTGTGTTTTCATCCTTTTAATAATTAATTGCATGACTTTGACTTTGTGGAAAGAAAATATCAGGCCTTATAGTCTTTACTTTAATCCTTCTAGAAAATACATAACTGAAGCCAGAGGATATGTCCTCACTTCACAGTTTAGTGAAGACTGAAATAAATGGCAGCTGTGTGCTTTGGGAAAACAAACTTTGAATTAGTCATTGTAACAATAACAACAACAAGTTTATACAAAATTTTATGTACTAATTACCAATAAGTTGATTTTTATCCAGGTATTTTGAATTTGAATATATTTGCCAAGAAGAAGAAAGAGCTTTCTAGTAATATAGAAATATTTTTAATGTTCTAGTGGTTATTATGGCTGTAAATAAAAATATTCTTTTTATAAGGCTAAATACTGAAATGTTATTTTGGGATATATATATATATATATATATATATATATATATATATATATATAT
>NW_026596095.1:26480913-26624705 GCF_907164565.1 Psammomys obesus
ATATATATATATATATATATATATATATATATATATATATATATATGTGTGTGTGTGTGTGTGTGTGTGTGTGTGTGTGTATGTGTGTGTGTGTATTCTGTTTCTACATTAGATGTTCCTTGTGTCAACCACACTTATATTGTCAATAGAGACATCATTAATGCTTTTTCTTGGTATATGGTGTAAGAATGCTTTTCTGGTTAATTCATGGGTTTCTCCCTATGAAACTTATTTATAATGAAAAATCACTCTGATGCATTAAATTTTGGAAAGCATCACCAGTGTGAGTCTCATCAGATGTTAAAGTATATTACAACAATATAAGTTCAGGTTCAGAACTTCCACCACTGTACTTTTGTTGGGAATTTCAAAGATGTAGTGAGTGATCACCTGGGTTTAGAACTAGCACATAGAACTCAGTGACCACTTGCCTTTAACTCCAGTTTCTTCCTCTCGGTGGTGAATTTTAGCCAGGCTTTTAAAGTTATTATCATGTGTCCTTTGTTGTCACATGCTTGGCTGTGTCTAGAGACAATAGCTGCCCTGTCTTGGTAGGCAAATGCATACTGACCTCCTTAGCGGAAACAGTCATGTTCTCTTCATCTCTTAAATTCCTTCTCTTGGATCTTACATATACATATCTATACTACCTTATTAAAAGATTATTATTGAGCTACCACAGGCTACATCTGAGCAGAGGTTCTAGGTTATATCCATACATGGTCCTTGGTTGAATGTCAGTCTCAGAAAAGACCCTGTGCCCAGATATATTTGGTCCTTGTGGAGCTCCTATCCTTTCCCCATCATACTAACTCCCCTTCTTTCATATGATTCCCTGTACTCTGCCAAAGGTTTGGTCATGAGTCTTTGCTTTGAAAACACTGCTAGTTAGAGTCTTTCAAATAGTGAGGGGAACAAGGACTATTTCTAACAGGAACTCAATGACTGACTCTTTAGCTTCCCCACCCCCCAAGGGAGGAGCAGTCCTGTTAGGCCACAGAGGAGAGCTTTGCAGCCAGTCCTGAAGATACCTGATAAAACAGGATCAGATGAATGGGGAGGAGGTCCCCCCCTATCAGTGGACTTGGAAAGGGGCATGGTGGAGATGAGGGAGGGAGGGAGGGAGGGACTGGGAGGGAATGAGGGAGCAGGACACGGCTGGGATACAGAGTTAATAAAATGTAACTGATAAGAAAAAAATAAAATTCAAAAAAAAAGATTATTATTTAAGAAACTTTACTCCAGCATTCAAAACATTGTGTAACTTTAAATAATGCTCATATAGTGATATATGCCAAAATTTTATACCTCATCTCATGTGACCAGTCATAGTCAAAATACAGGTGCACTAAAAATACTATGTAAAATTGCTTATAGGATGTGTGTATGAAGTATACATGAAACATAATAAATTTGCTGTAAGATCCAAGATTTCTCATTAAACACATACAAACAGCCCCAAGTCTGTCCCTTACCCCCAAAATATAACTGAAGTCATTGATACTGCCTATCTCAAATATTTTGAATGAAGGATACTTTATATTACTACTTTATATCATAGATACTTGTAGATATGTTTGAGATTGCTTTCTCTTTTTATTTCATCTTGAAGTATTTAATTAACACAAAATGGTGCTTATTGTTGCATCTCTGTTTTCAAAATATTGAATAAAGCTTGAAAATTCTTAGCAACTAATCCTTAAAGATTTCTTATTCTGTAAAATGGAAATAATAACAATCTATCATTCAAGTATCTGATAGCAATCAAAATCATTGAAAGTGATTGATGTGCCACTGATAGGGGAGGTCCTCCTCTCCTTCTTTCTGATCTTAGTCTATCAGTTCTCATCAAAAGTGGCTGCATTGTCCTCTACTGTGGCCTGGTAAGGCTGCTCCCCCCCCAGGGGAGTGGCATGCATGCAGAAAGGGGAGGGAGGGTGGGATTGGCAGGGGAGGAGGGAGGGGCTTATGGGGGGATACAAAATGAATAAAGTGTAATTAATAAAAAATAAATAAAAGATAAAAAAAAAAAAAAAAAAGAAAGTGATTGATGTGTAATATAGTACCAGCAACAACATCAATAAAGACCCTGGCAGAATAGACTTTTACCTGTCTATTAATCTATTTATCTAGTAATTATCTATCTATCTATCTATCTATCTATCTATCTATCTATCTATCTATCTATCTATCTAGTACCTAACCTTTTTGAGGCAAGGTTTCTGTTCAGCCCAGGCTGGTCATAAACACAGGTCCTGCTCCCTGAGAGCTAGGATTATGGAGATGTGCCACCACACTCAGCTTTGTTTTTATATGTTACAAATAAAGTGCTTTTTCAGTTTTAGTTTTTAGAAACATAATAATGTTTTTAAACTACTATTTAGGATTTTCTGTGTACCTAGCTACTATTCTAGTTGCTCCTAGCAACAACCCTAAGAGGTGGAAGCCAACAGAAGAGACTCTTAAAGATATAAACACTGAAATACAGAGTTTAAAATCCATGTAGTGACAAAACAGGGATTTAGCATTGTGCAGCCCAACACATGTAAAGGCCACATGCCACCTGATAGAGACTCAAAAGTACTGTCAGCAGGCATGGTAGTTCATGCCCCTGATCACGGCAATCAGGGGTCTGAAGGAGGAGAATTGTCACAGTCTCAAAGCTAGTTTGGATATTACATAATGAGCTCTAGGTTAGCCTGGGCTACAGTGAGACACTTTCTAAAACAACAAAACTGTCTCTAACAGAACGATGCTCAACAAAATTTCTGTATTGAATGGCTGTTCTTCATATGTATAGAATTAATTTCTCTTTTCATATGAACATATCTTATAAATTTATCTCGCAAAGAATAGAAGAGCAGTGTCAGATGTGCAGATGTTTGTTCAAAGGCACTATTGCCTTCCTGAAGTGAAGCCTTGGTTGTATACAATTTCACCTAAGAGCACAAAGCCTGGGTCTGAAGCTCATTAAATGTATTATACACTTACTGCTTATTGCTGTTGCTTGTGTAATTCACATGAGAAAATTGGTCGCATTAGTTTTCATTCACATCTCTCTTCAAAGTATCGTTCATGTTTATGGAATTAACTGGCAGAAGAAAACATTTGAGGTGGTTACAAAATATTATTTGCCTTTCTGATGGAATCTCTTGGTTTTATTTTGTCACGATGATCCACTTTTAGAAAAACTGAACATAAGAGGCAAGGTAGAGTGTCTATTGTTTGGTCTTATTACAACCATTAACTGCAGTCAAGGTGCCTTTCAGGAAGAAAGGATGATAGATAGGCTGCGTTCTCAGGCTCACATTCACTGTCATGAAGAACAAAAGTCAGGTAGGAGGAGGCGGCAGAAGACAGAGTGCAGTGGGATACAGTCGCAACGTTGCCAGAGAAGAGGAAGATAAATGTTCCCATTGTCACTGCTCCTTGCATTCCCTTAGTCATTAGTGTGACAGGTCCATAATTGATGACGTGACATGGGACCTGTTGTGAAGCTTCTTTGAAGCCACCCTGTGTCCAGTATCCACTGCATGGTTATCCAGTGTGTCAGTACATCTGCTCTCATGTCTCAATCCATGCCATCTCAGTAATGACAGAAAATCACACCACTTGTAAAAGGGAAGATGATATTAAAGTTTCATAGCAGTGTTAACTGCAATTCTCAGCGGTGGATTCTTATGTAATAATAGACAAGGTCAAGAATAAAATTTATCAGACTAAGAAAAATAGTATAATTTGAGCTCTCAATCTGCTGTAAAAGAATGCTTGGCAGTCTAAAGCTGATCTTTTACTCATGTGCCTTTCATAGTTGCAGTTTTTGGATTAAGAGTTCCAAAGTTCTAATTTAAGGAATCTACCACACAGAACATTTGGATAGATGAATTAAACCAACTTCTTAATGAAATTTACTAAATGTCCAAATCATGACTAACCACTCTTGATTCTATTTTACTAACTGCTTGAAAATTCTTGAATATATCAGGAGCTACTGGAATATATTTGATTTTAATTATATGTTTAGGTTTATAATTACTAATTTATCAGTATTATTCATCTGGATATTTGTTGAGGAAATCAGTATAAGAAATTAAAATGGTGAAATATCTGTTACCGTTGTAGTAAATATAGGTTGTAAAAAGTTAATATGATTATTAAGGGTTGGAATTTTATTACTAATCCCAAAGTATTACCAACAATTTACTGGAGTGTTTTTTTTTTTTTTTTTAATAAAGTTTCATGACTTTATAGTAGATACCTATACTGGCTAGTTTATGCCTAAGTGATACAAGGTAGGGCTATTTGAAAGGAAGGAACCCCAATTAAGAAAGGGTTATTAATTGGTAGGTTAACAGGTAGGTTAACATGTAAGGCATTTTCTTGATTACTAATTAGTGGGGAAGAGCCAAGCCATTGTGGGTAGAGCTGTCCCTGAGTAGATGGTCCTGGGTTCCATAAGGAAACAGACTGAGCAAATCATGGAATTGCAAGCCAGTTATAAGCATCCTTCCATGGCCTCTGCATCAGACCTGCCTTCAGGTTACTGCTCTGTTTGATTCCTGTCCTGACTTCTTTCAGGGAACCACTATGACGTGGGCATGTAAGCCAAATAAACTTTTTCTTCCCCAAGTTGCTTTGGATCATGGTATTTCATCACAGCAATAGAAAACCCAACTAAGACAATACCTTTTCTATTAGAGTTTAAGGAACAGAATAGAACAATAGTAAAAATGTGCTTTACAGAAAAGAACAATTACCTGTAGCAAGAGGCTCTCTACTTTGGGAACAGATTCAATTTATTATATATTTGGTTCCTGAACATGTAGAGTTTCTTTTTTTAAAATTTAATTTTATTGACATATTTATTTATTACAATTTATTCACTTTGTATCCCTGCTGCAGCCCTTTCCCTCCTCTTCTTCCAGTCCTGCCCTCCCTCCCTGTGTTCCCCCTATGCCCTTTCCCTTGTCCCCTGATAGAGAAGGATCTCCTCCCGTTTTATCTGACCCTAGCTGAACGGGTGTCATCAAGGCTGGTTGCATCATCTTCCTCTTTGGCCTGGCAAGGCTGCACCCCGCCAGGGGGAGGTGATCAAAGAGCAGGCTACAGAGTTCATGTCAGAGACAGCCCACTGTACTGTTACTAGGGAACCCACTTGGAAACTGAGCAGCCTATGGGCTTCTTCTGAACAGGGGGTCTAGGTCCTCTCCATTCATGGTCCTTAGTTGTAGTATCGGTCTCTGCAGGGCCCCCTCGGCCCAGGTATTTTGGCTGTGTTGTTCTTCTTGTGGAGTTCCTGTCCCCTCCAGGTCTTTCTATTTCCCTCTTCTTCCATAAGGATTCCAGCACTCTGCCAAAAGTTTGGCTGTGAGTCTCAGTATCTCCTTCTATACCTGATATTTTGGTTGACAGAGTCTTTCAGAGGTCCTATGTGGAAGGCACCTGTCCCTTTCCGTTCCTTGTCTTCCCCTACTTCCGATGTCTATCTTGTTTGCCCTTCTGAATGAGGATTAAGCATCTTCCCTAGGGTCCTCATTGTTGTTTAGCTTCCTTAGGACTATAGATTATATTTCCTTTCATATAGCTCTTTAAAAATGTATTACCCTATTACCATTATAATGACATCATGTTGCAGCTTGATACAATTAGCTTTCAAAGAAAAACTTTTCAATAAAGATAAATAGAAGATCAGTGGTGATATAAGTTGGAGTCACTTTGTATCAGCCCACTTATGTTTCCTGTTTTCCAAGATGTACTGGCATATCTGATTCTACTAGTTTTGTGTTCACTGAAGCGTTATAAGTCACTTGTTTCAGACATATATCCAGTTAATACTATATGGGACACAAGAGCAAAACATATGCCATGCTTGTGACATTTAAAAGTCTTAAGTTTATGCACATTGTTTTTTTTTTTTCACACTAGTTTATACCACAGGTCATGAAATCTTAATTTGACATTAACCTAGCTATCTACTTATTTGAAAAGTTCCTTCAAATATATGCAGACATTCTCTTTCTTGTTTGCTCTTTTACTTACTTGAGATTTTGGACTGACCTTTGTTTATCTTTCTGTCTTCCATATTGTCTCTTCCTTTATTTTGTTTGAATCTTGGTCTGTAGATACTCTTCAGTTTCTGTCACTGCCTGTCTTATCTGTAGTAGCCTAGCATCATACCCAGTTTCACACCTCTTGTGCAAGTTTCAAAAATTCTTGTGAACATCTTATTTTCTAATCTTTTATTGTTATCATCTCCTTAAATATCTCTCAATGATAACATCCTGAATCCCCCATTAAGTCCATTTTTTTCTCCACCCTTCTTTCTAATTTAAAATCTTTCTTCTTTTTAAAAATCTTTTACAATTTATTTCACTTTATATCTCAATTGTAGCCCACCTCCTCATTTCCTGTCTGTCCTACTCTCCCCCTATCCTCCTCCCCTAGTCCTCTGAAAGGGGGAGTCCTCCTTGATAGTCTCTTACTATCTGACCCTAGCCTTTCAATCCCATCAGGACTGCTTGGATCCTCTTCTTCTGTGGGCTGCAAAGTCATCAGGCTAGGGGGAAGTGATCAAGGAGCAGACAATGGAGTTCATGGCAGAGACAGCCCCTGCTCTCCTTACTAGGGAGCCCACATGGAGACTGAGCTGCTTATGGGCTGCATCTGAGCAGGAAGTCTAGGTCCTTTCCATGCATGGTCTTTTTTTGATGCATCAGTCTCTGCAGGGGCCCCTGGGCCCAGACTTTTTGGCTTTGTTTGTTTCCTGGTGTAACTCCTGTCCCCTCTGGGTCCTTCTATTCCCCCTGTCCTCTTCTTTCATAAGACTCCCTATGCACAGTCCAAAGTTTGGCTCTGAGGCTTAGCATCTGCTTTGATCCCCTGCTGGATATAGTCCTTCAGAGGAATGTGGACTGTCGAAGGTTGAAGGTCAAGTGGCAGAGAAACAGGAAGAAATGGTCAACATTCTTAATCATCAGGGAAATGCAAATCAAAATGAGTATGAGATTCCATCTTACACCCATCAGAATGGCTAAAATAAAAAACTCAAGTGACAATACATGGTGGAGAAGAAGAGGAACCCTCCTCCATTGCTGGTGGAAGTGCAAACTTGTACAACCACTTTGGAATTAATCTAGTGCTTTCTCGGAAAATTGGGAATAGTTACCTCAAGACCCAGGTATACCACTCCTGGGCATATACCCGAAAATTGTTCTACCATATAAAAAGGACATTTGGCCAACTATGTTCATAGCAGCTTTATTTGTAATAGCCAGAATCTGAAAACAACGTAGATGCCCTTCAACCAAAGAATGGACACAGAAATTGTGGTACATTTACATAATGGAATACTACTAAGTTATTAAAAACAAGGAAATCATGAAAATTGCAGGCAAATGGTGGGAACTAGAAAATATCATCCTGAGTGAGGTAACTCTGAACCAGAAAGACACAGATAGTGTATACTCACTTATAAGTGGATATTAGCCATATAATATAATATAATATAAACATAGTAAAATCTACAGACCCGAAAAAGCTAAACAACAGGAGGACCGTAGGGAAGAGGCTTAATTCTTATTCAGAAGGCAAACAGGATAGACACTGGAAGCGAGAATACAGGATGAAAGCCTAATTTCAAATCATGCTATCATCTTCCAATTCTTTTTTTTCCTGACTTTTCAATTCCACTGACCCTGTGAATTTGGTATCAACAATTATTTTTGAGTTCATGCCACTTTTCTACTCTCTGAAAGAGACATTTATTATTATTATTATTTTACTTATTGCAATATGCTTTTAAATCTGTTGCTGGCTTTTCCACCTGACAGTTATCTTTCTAAGCCATTGATTTGATCATTTTATTTTTTATGAATTCACTTTTCTGACTTTCAGGTTTTAATGGCAAAGTTCAGATTGTGTAGGCCAGCCATCATATTATTTCATATCCTAGTTACTATCTGCCTGCCTCATTTCCTGAAAATTTCTTATAGAGTCGCACTACTAACCTTAGACTTTCTCTCTCTGTTTCTCTTTGTCTCTCTCTTTCTTTCTGTGTCCTTTCCTGTCTTCCTCTCTCTCTCATGCACATATATGGTTTGCTTTTTATTACTTCTTTAATGTCTTTCCTATTTGCTTTCAGCTTTTTCTCCTTATTTAGTTTTCAATAATATATGTATTATTATTTCCTACATTTAATTTTCCACATAAATTTACTCATTTTTTGCCTAAATATTACCACCGACTCTTGAACTCCATCTAGTTTTGAGATATATCTGTATGAAAACATGAAGATTCTCCTTTCTAATTTTAATTGTTATATCACCCAGTTTGGTAAATAAATCACTCTTTCATTCTTATACTAAGAGATAAAATAGTTTGCTACTAGCTTTTATTTTCATGTAGGAAATGCTACACTAAACAGTCTTGCCATTATACCTTTGATCATATGTGCACAATTCATTAAGTAATTAATGAGTTAGTTTCAAGTGGCTTATCAGGGACTTGTGGAGAGTGATGAGAGGTTGCTTAAATGTAGACACTTGCCATCAGTTTGCAAATTTTCTTTACTTGAAATGTCCTTGTATGAAGTATGACAGTGCCAGAATACCTATGATATGCTTGGTTTGGCATGTAGTTATAGAATGCAAATAAATGGAGAGAGTGTAAGGTTTGAAAAAATAAATCTGTCATGTTATTTTCTGTGCCATGTCAAAGTATGATGCCATTATACCTAGGATGGCTTTCATTAACATGCTACTGTTGTAGGTACAAATACAAAACCTTAAAAAACATTCTATGTTATTTTGTTTCCTTTATTAAAATTTTGGAAATCCATTAGTTGTTTTTTGTCTATTTTTATCCTAATCCCTTAACATTTACTTGCCTAAAATTATACTTCTTTTCCAAATGTCATGAAATGAAAAGAGATAAAAAGTTCAGGGGCGAGGCAAGATGGCGGTGCCAGGAGGACTCTCATTCTGACCAGCAGCACAGCAGGATCAGCACAGTGACCAGCAATCAGAACTCACAGCCATAAAACACAAGTAATTGTGTTTCCCAGGTGAGAGGATACCCCACAGTAGGGGATTCAATCAGCTTTTAATTCACCCAGCTAAACCACGGACGAGATCCCAGTTCTGCCAGGTGCTTGGTCACCAGCCCAGAGCCACACGCCCGTGTGCTCTGGTCATGGTCCCAGACTGAACTGTGCTCACCACAACATCAGACTGGAATCTCCAGTCGAGAGATAACCCCACAGTGCAGGAAACAATTGGGTCACCCAGACATCCCCTGGAAAAGACTCGGGTTCCGTGGGCACCTCAGGAGCCAGCCTGGAGCCAGGGCGAGGGACCCAGGCTCTGACACAGAGTCCTGCCTGTGAGCCTAATTCACTGCCTCAGATAGAACTGTGGGTCCCAGGGCACCAGAGACTGAGTTTTACTGTCGGGTGCAAACCCACAGGGAGGGAATCAGCTGGTCTGATCTCAGAGCACTCAGCCGACACCCCCACCCCAAAAAGGTCTCTGGAAAATTTCCCAGTTTTTAGGCAGACGCCCAGACTCCCAAAGGCCAGAAAGGCAGAGCCAAACGCATCTGTGCCTGTGGGTTCTAATCGCCATCCCAGACAGAACGGTGGCCTGCAATCTGGCCCAGAAGGGGACACACACTGCCAGCTCAGATCAGAGCGTAGAGCTTCTGGACCACAGCAGCGCACTCAGCCACCATCCCAGACCCCGGTGCACAGCATTCAGACTACAGCCGCGCCTGCAGCCGCCATCCCAGACAGGGACACACAGCTTCCGGCTCAGAGTGAGGCACCCAGCCTATTGACCAGAGAGGAGCCCTCAGATGCCAGCCTAGAGAGGTGTGCATAGCATCCAGACCAGAGCAGCGACCCCAGGTGCCAACTCAACCTAGGCTCACATTCTCCGGGCCCAGAGCAGAACACTCAGCCCCTGGCCCAGAGACTTGCTGGGTGCTCCTCTCACATTCCTGAACAGAACTGTGTGCCCGAGGATACCAAACTGAGTTTCCCTGTTGGGAGAAAACACCACAACGAGGGAATTAGTAGGATCTTCAAGAGGGCTGTACCTGGAAAACAGGGTAACAACAACAACAACAGCCTACTAAATTCAGAACGAGAAACCCAGCAGCGGGGCAACTGTCTTGAGAACTTCTATGGGCGAGAGAAGAGCCCCCTAACAAACAAAGACCATCGCTGCTACTCAGATCTATACACCTGAGGTGAGCAGTGGCAATTCCTGAGAAACACTGGACATACAGTGACCATACCCAAAAAGCAGAGGAGGCCTTCTTCAGGAAAAATCATCTTCCAGCCAAGGGGATTCTCCCTACCTTAGGACTCCAGGAAGCACAAAAACTAACAGCCAACACCTAAAACAGCCCAATGGGTAGAGGTCAGCGTAAAAGCCCAGTCAACAAAAGACAGAGCAATATGGCATCTCCAGAACCCAGCCATCCAGGGGCGAGCAGCCCTGGACAACCCAGCATAATAGAAAATCAAGAAGATGACCTTACATCTATGCTGATAAAGAGGATAATAGAGGAAACAAATAAAATACGTAAAGAATTAGAGGAAGATAAAACCAAACAGATCATGGCTATCCATAAAGAAATGGAGGAAGTTAAAGACAAGCAGATGATGGCCATCTGTAAAGAAATACGGGAAGATGCAGTCAAACAGTTTGCAGCCTTCAGAGAAGAAATAATTAAATCACTGAAAGAAATAAAAGAAAGAGAGCTGAAGGAACTAAAACAAAAACAGGAAACTACAATCAGACAAGTGAAGGAAGTAAACAAAACAACTCAAGACCTGAAGATAGAACTGGAAAAATTAAATAGAACACAAATGGAGGAAATAATGGAGAGGAAGAATTTAGGGAAGAAAACAGGAACTACAGAGGTAAGCATAACCAACAGACTACAAGAAATGGAAGAAAGAATCTCAGGTGTAGAAGATACAATGGAAGAAATCGATGTATCTGTCAAAGAAAATGTTAAATCCAAAAAATTCCTGACATAGACCATCCAAGAAATCCAAGACAATATGAAAAAACAAAACTGAAGAATAATAGGAATAGAGGAAAAGAAGATTCCCTTCTCCACAGCCCAGAAAATATTTTCAACAAAATCATTGAAGAAAATTTCCCCAACTTAAAAGGAGAGGCCAATAAGAATACAAGAGGTCTACAGAACACCCAGCAAATTTGACCAGAAAAGAAAATTCTTTCACCACATAATAATCAAAACAGTAAGTATACAGAACAAAGAAAAAAATACTAAAAGCTGCAAGGGAAAAAGGCCAAATAACATATAATGGCAAACCTATTAGAATCACACCTGACTTTTCAACAGAAACTATGAAAGCCAGAAGGGCCTGGACAGATATCATGCAGAACCTAAGAGAACATAGATGTCAGCCCAGGCTACTATACCCTGCAAAACTCTCAGTCCTCATAGATGGAGAAAACAAGATATTCAATGACAAAAACAAACTTCAACAATACCTACACACAAATCCAGCATTACAGAAGACACTGGAAGGGAAATTACACCCCAAGAAAACTAGCTACTTTCAAGAAAACACAGGAAATAATTCACCATACTACAGTAAAACAAAAAGCAACAAAGCATACAACCATATGACCACAGCCAACATTAAAATCAAAGGATCTAACAACCACTGGTCATTAATCTCTCTCAACATCAATGGACTCAACTCTCTAATAAAAAGACACAGACTAACAGATGGGTACATAAACAAAACCCAGCAATCTGTTGCATAAAAGAAACACACCTAAGGCACAAAATAGACATTACCTGAGGGTAAAGGGTTGGAAGACGACTTTCCAGGCAAATGGACCCAAGAAACAAGTAGGAGTAACCATTCTAATATTTGATAAAATAGACTTTCAACCAAAATTAATAAAAAGAGATGGGGAAGGACACTTCATACTCATCAAGGGAAAATTCCACCAGGAAGACATCACAATCCTGAACACCTATGCCCCAAATACAAGAGCACCCACATTTAAAAAAAAAAAAACATTGATAAAACTTAAACCACATGTAGATCCCCACACATTAATAGTGGGAGACTTCAATACCCCACTCTCAACAAAGGACAGGTCAACAAAGCAGAAATTAAACAAAGAAACAATGTCTCTAACAGGTCATGAATCAAATAGACCTAACAGACATTTACAGAACCTTACACCCAAACACAAAAAAAATTTACCTTCTCAGCACCTCATGGAACCTTCTCCAAAATAGACCATATAGTTGGTCACAAAGCAAGCCTCAACAGATACAAGAAGATTGAAATAATCTCTTGTATCCTATCTGATCACCATAGAATAAAGCTGGACCTCAACAACAACAGAAATAGCAAAAAGCCTACATACACATGGAAACTGAACAACTTGTTACTAAATGACAGCTGGGTCAGGGAAGAAATAAAGAGAGAAATTAAAGTCTTCCTAGAACTCAATGAAAATGAAGACACAACATACCCAAACTTGTGGGACACAATGATAGCAGTGAAAAGAGGAAAGTTCATAGCATTAAGTGCCTTCAAGAAGAAATTCGAGACAGCTCATTCAAGCAACTTAATGGCCCACTTAAAAACCCTAGAAAAAGAAGAAGCAGACACACCAAAAAGGAGTAGACGGCTGGAAATAATCAAACTCAGGGCTGAAATCAATCAGTTAGATAAAAATAAAACAATTCAAAGAATCAATGAAACCAAGAGCTGATTCTTTGAGAAAATCAACAAGATCAAAAAACACTTAGCCAAGATAACTAAAAGGAAGAGAGACACCACCCAAATCAACAAAATCAGAAATGAAAAGGGGGACATAACTAAAGACACTGAGGAAATCCAAACAATCATTAGGACTTACTTCAAAAGTCTATATGCCACAAAATTTGAAAATCTAAATGAAATGGACAATTTTCTTGATCGATTTGACTTACCAAAGCTGAATCAGGACCAGGTAAATCAATTAAATAGTCCTATATCCCCCAAGGAAATAGAAGCAGTCATCAAAAGTCTCCCATCCAAAAAAAAGCCCTGGGCCAGATGGTTTCAGTGCAGAATTCTACCAGACCTTCAAAGAAGAGCTAACTCCAATTCTCTTCAAACTATTCCACAAAATAGAAACAGAAGGAACATTACCATACTCATTCTATGAAGCCACAGTCACAGTCACAGTCAGGTTTAGGTTTGGTACCTAAACCTCACAAAGACTCAACAAAGAAAGAGAATTTCAGGCCAATCTTCCTTATGAACATTGATGCAAAAATATTCAACAAAATACTTGCAAACCGAATCCAAGAACACATCAAAGATATTATCCACTATGACCAAGTATGCTTCATCTGAGGTATGCAAGGGTGGTTCAATATACAGAAATCCATCAATGTGATCCACCATATTAACTAACTGAAAGAAAAAAACCACGTGATAATCTCCCTAGATGCTGAAAAAGCATTTTACAAAATCCAACATCCATTCATGTTTAGGGATACAAGGCACATATCTAAACATAGTAAAGGCGATATACTGCAAGCCTATAGCCAACATCATACTGAACGGAGAGAAACTTAAAGCAATCCCACTGAAATCTGGGATAAGACAAGGCTGCCCACTCTCTCCATATCTCTTCAACATAGTGCTGGAAGTCCTTGCTAGAGCAATAAGACAGTTGAAGGAGATCAAGGGGATACAGATTGGAAAGGAAGAAGTCAAATTATCACTATTTGCAGACGATATGATAGTATACGTGAGCGACCCCAAAAACTCTACCAGCATACTCCTACAGCTGATAAATACCTTCAGCAAAGTGGCCGGCTACAAAATTAACTCAAAAAAATCAGTAGCACTCCTGTATACAAAAGACAAAAGGGCTGAGAAAGAAATTAGAGAAACAACACCCTTCACAATAGCCACAAATGACATAAAGTACCTTGGTGTAACCCTAACCAAGCAAGTCAAAGAGTTGTATGAAAAAAAATTCAAGTCTCTGAAGAAAGAATTAGAAGAAGATATGAGAAGATGGAAAGATCTCCCATGCTCATGGCTTGGCAAGATTAACATAGTAAAAATAGCCATTTTACCAATAGCAATCTACAGATTTAATGCAATTCCCATCAAATTACCAACACAATTCTTTACAGACCTGGAAAGAAAAATTCTTAACTTCGTATGGAATAACAAGAAACCCAGAATTGCTAAAACAATCCTCTACAATAAAAGATCTTCTGGAGGTATCTCCATCCCTGATCTTAAGCTGTACTATAGAGCAACAGTTATAAAACCTGCATGGTACTGGCATAGAAACAGAATGGTGGATCAATGGAACCGAACAGAGGACCCAGAGATAAACCCACACACTTATGGACACCTGATCTTTGACAAAGATGCCAAAACCATACAGTGGAAAAAAGATATCATCTTCAACAAATGGTGCTGGTCCAATTGGATGTCTACATGTAGAAAAATGAAAATAGATCCACACTTATCACTACACAAAACTGAAGTCCAAGTGGATCAAAGACCTCAAAGATCACACCAGACACATTAAATCGACTAGAAAAAAAAAGTGGGGAACACCCTAGAACTCATTGGCACAGGGGACAACTTCCTGAACAGAACACCAACAGCACAGGCTCTAAGATCAACAATCAATAAATGGGACCTCATGAAACTGAAAAGCTTCTGTAAATCAAAGAACACTGTCATCAAAACAAAATGAGTGCCTACAGATTGGGAGAGAATCTTCCCTTTATCTGACAGAGGTTTAATATCCAGCATATATAAAGAACTAAAGAAGCTGAAAAACAGCAAACCAAGTAATCCAATTAAAAAATGGGGAACAGAGCTAAAGAGAGAATTCTCTGTAGAGGAATATCGAATGGCAGTGAAACACTTGAAGAGATGCTCAACCTCATTAGCCATTAGGGAAATGCAAATCAAAACAACCCTGAGATTTCCCCTTATTCCCATCAGAATGGCCAAGATGAAAAACTCAAGGGACAATACATGTTGAAGGGGTTGTGGAGAAAGGGGAACCCTTCTCCACTGCTGGTGGGAATGTAAACTTGTACAACCACTCTGGAAATCAATCTGACACTTTCTCAGACAACTAGGAATAGCGCTTCCTCAATATCCAGCCACACCACTCCTATGCATATATCCAAAATAAGCTCAAGTACACAATAAGGACATTTGCTCAACCATGTTTATATCAGCCTTATTTGTAATAGCCAGAAGCTGGAAACAGCCCAGATGCCCCTAAACCCAAAGAGTGGATGCAGAAACTGTGGTACATCTACACAATGGAGTATTACTCTGCAATGAAAAATAAAGAAATCATGAAATTTTCAGGTAAATGGTGGGACCTCGAAAGGATCATCCTGAGTGAGCTGTCCCAGAAGCAGAAAGACACACAGGGTATATACTCACTCATATAGACTTATTGGATAAACCTAAAATATCTATTCATCTAAAGAAACCAATCAAGAGAGAGGACCCTGAGTAAAACTCTCAATCCCCATCCCGAAAGGCAAAGAGGATGGATATCAGAAGAAGAAGACAGCAGGAAACAACTTAGGAACCTGCCACAGAGGGCCTCTGAAAGGCTCTGCCCTGCAGACTATCAAAGCAGACGCTGAGACTTTATGGCCAACTGTTGGGCAGAGTGCATGGAATCTTATGTAAGAAGTGGGATATAGTAGATTATGGAGAGGACAGGAACCCCACAAAGAGAGCAACAGAACTAGAAGATTTCAACACAGGGTTCTTCCCAGAGACCCATACTCCAAAGAAGCACCAGGCATGGAGATAACCTAGAACCCCTGCACAGGTGTAGCCCATGGCAGTTCAGTGTCCAAGTGGGTTACATAGTAATGGGAAGAGGGACTGCCTCTGACATAATCTGATTTGCCTGCTCTTTGTTCACCTCCCCCTGAGGGGGGAGGAGCCTTACCAGGCCACAGTAGAGGACAATGCAGCCACTTTTGATGAGAACTGATAGACTAAGATCAGAAAGGAGAGGAGAACCTCCCCTATCAGTGGACTTGGGGAGTGGCATGCATGCAGAAAGGGGAGGGAGGGTGGGATCGGGAGGGGAGGAGGGAGGGGCTTATGGGGGGATACAAAATGAATAAAGTGTAATTAATACAAAATTTTAAAAAAGCCATGGAGATAGGAGAAATAGATTATGTACAGAAGCATTATCTGTTTATCCACTAATATATTTAAAATGATTAATATGACTTATAATGATATCTAATTAACACAATAATGTAGCTAGCATAAACTATATATATACATTCTATACATATGTGGCACATCAAAAAAAATTAAGAAGGTAGGCTTAACGGTCAGAATTTGGGAAAATGTTCAGGAATGGTCTAGCATGTTCCTGAAATGCAGTGATTCCCATTATATTTTCACATATCACTTTTCATAGTGATTCTGCTGCAACCATGGCTCAATTCTGGCTGCACTTTAGAATTATTCTCAGGATTGTAAAAACTGACACATCCAGGAGACAACATGCCCTTTTCCTGTTCCTCTCAGAGATCAGTTTAGTTGGCCTTCATATTTACTTACTTCTTTTTTCAAAACAGAAAACGTGTTCAATACACTGCAATTTTGTATAGGAAGGAAGGGCAAAGGAAAACATACATAACTGATTTTAGAGACAGAAAGCAATATTTTTGGAAGGAATGACAAGGAGCTGGGATGGACCCTTGGAATGCTGTAGTGCATCCGTATCAAATTCCAAGAGACAATGGTGGTTTCCAGGGGTTCAGCAAGTTGGCTGATGCTATGCTGGTAATGTGAATTCAGCCACCCCGTGGGTGAATTAACAAATGGAAAAGAGAAAATCTACACTGCAAATCCCTGCCCATTACAGTGGCAAGCTCACATACAAATGGAAGCAGCAGCAAATGCTTCTTTGAACCTTTTAAAAAAGCATGGTTTCTGTCTCTTTCTTTTTTTTTTTTTACAAGTATTGTCTGTCATTTTTATTATTCATAGTGTAATTTTGTATGCATGTGTTTTTTTTTGTTGTTGACTTTTTTAAAATTTTTTATTAATTACACTTTATTCATTTTGTATCCACCCATAAGCCCCTCCCTCCTCCCCTTCCGATCCCACCCTCCCTCCCCTTTCTGCATGCATGCCACTCCCCAAGTCCACTGATAGGGGAGGTTCTCCTCTCCTTTCTGATCTTAGTCTATCAGTTCTCATCAAAAGTGGCTGCATTGTCCTCTACTGTGGCCTGGTAAGGCTGCTCCCCCCTCAGGGGGAAGTGATCAAGGAGCAGGCCAATCAGATTATGTCAGAGGCAGTCCCTCTTCCCATTACTATGTAACCCACTTGGACACTGAATTGCCATGGGCTACACCTGTGCAGGGGTTCCAGGTCATCTCCAGGAATAGTCCTTGGTTGGAGTATGATTTTCTGGGAAGTTCCCTGTGTTCAAATTATCTTGTTCTGTTGCTCTCCTTGTGGAGTTCCCATCCCCACCAGCTCTTACTATTTCCCACTTCTTACATAAAATTCCATGCACTCTGCCCATCAGTTGGCCATCAGGCTCAGCATCTGCTTTGACAGTCTATACTGCAGAAGCTTTCAGAGGCCCTCTGTGGCAGGTTTCAAGGTTGTTTCCTGTTTTCTTCTGGCTTTCAGAGGCCCTCTGTAGCAGGTCCCGAGGTTGTTTCCTATTTTCTTTTTCTTCTGATGTCCATCCTCTTTGCCTTTCAGGATGGGGATTGAACATTTTAGTTAGGGTCCTCTCTTTTGCTTAGTTTGTTTAGATGTACAGATTTTAGCGGGTTTATCCTACGTTGTATGTTTATATGAGTGAGTATATACCCTGTGTGTCTTTTTGCTTCTGGGACAACTCACTCAGGATGATCCTTTCCAGGTCCCACCATTTACCTGCAAATTTCATGATTTCTTTATTTTTCATTGCTGAGCAATACTCCATTGTATAGATGTACCACAGTTTCTGCATCCATTCTTCAGTTGAGGGGCAACTGGGTTGTTTCCAGCTTCTGGCTATTACAAATAAAGCTGCTACAAACATGGTTGAGCAAATGTCCTTTTTGTGTACTAGAGCCTGTTTTGGGTATATGCCTAGGAGTGGTATGGCTGGATCTTGAGGAAGCGCTATTCCTAGTTGTCTGAGAAAGTGCCAGATTGATTTCCAGAGTGGTTGTACAAGTTTACATTCCAACCAGCAGTGGAGAAGGGTTCCCCTTTCTCCACAACCTCTCCAGCATGTATTGTCCCTTGAGTTTTTCATCTTGGCCATTCTGATGGGTGTAAGGTGAAATCTCAGGGTTGTTTTGATTTGCATTTCCCTAATGGCTAATGAGGTTGAGCATTTCTTTAAGTGCTTCTCTGCCATTCGATATTCCTCTATAGAGAATTCTCTGTTTAGCTCTGTTCCCCATTTTTTAAGTGGATTACTTGGTTTATTGTTTTTCAGCTTGTTTAGTTCTTTATATATATTGGATATGAGTCCTCTGTCAGATAAAGGGTTGGTGAAGATTCTTTCCCAATCTGTAGGCAGTTGTTTTGTTTTGATGATGGTGTCCTTTGCTTTACAGAAGCTTTTCAATTTCATGAGGTCCCATTTATTGATTGTTGCTCTTAGAGCCTGTGCTGTTGGTGTTCTGTTCAGGAAGTTTTCTCCTGTACCAATGAATTCTAGGGTATTCCCCACTTTTTTTTCTAGCCGATTTAATGTGTCTGCTTTTATGTTGAGGTCTTTGATCCACTTGGACTTCAGTTTTGTGCAGGGTGATAAGTATGGATCTATTTTCATTTTTCTACATGTAGACATCCAGTTGGACCAGCACCATTTGTTGAAGATGCTATCTTTTTTCCATTGTATGGTTTTGGCATCTTTGTCAAAAATCAGGTATCCATAAGTGTGTGGGTTTATTTCTGGGTCTTCAATAGCCACAAATGACATTAAGTACCTTGGTGTAACCCTAACCAAGCAAGTCAAAGACTTGTATGAAAAAAATTTCAAGTCTCTGAAGAAAGAATTAGAGGAAGATACGAGAAGATGGAAAGATCTCCCATGTTCATGGCTTGGCAGGATTAACATTGTAAAAATGGCCATCTTACCAAAAGCCATCTACAGATTTAATGCAATTCCCATCAAATTACCAACACAATTCTTTACAGACCTGGAAAGAAAAATTCTCAACTTTGTATGGAATAACAAGAAACCCAGAATTGCTAAAACAATCCTCTACAATAAAAGATCTTCTGGAGGTGTCTCCATCCCTGATCTCAAGCTGTACTAAAGAGCAACAGTTATAAAAACTGCATGGTACTGGCATAGAAACAGAATGGTGGATCAATGGAATCGAACAGAAGACCCAGAAATAAACCCACACACTTACGGTTTCTCTCTTGAAAGCATGTCAGTGCCTCATATTTCAAAAATGGAAAAAAAATCAACAAGAACAGAAAGGGTTAAAAAATCTTCTAAAATCAGAAGAAGAAGAAAACAGGAAACAACCTAGGAACCTTCTACAAAGGGCTTCTGAAAGCCAGAAGAAGAAAACAGGAAACAAACTAGGAACCTACCACAGAGGGCCTCTGAAAGCCTCTGTCCTGCAGACTATCAAAGCAGATGCTGAGCCTGATGGCCAACTGATGGGCAGAGTGAATGGAATTTTATGTAAGAAGTGGGAAATAGTAAGAGCTGGAGAGGACAGGGTCTCCACAAGGAGAGCAACAGAACCAGAAAATTTGAACACAGGGAACTTCCCAGAGACTCATACTCCAACCAAGGACTATTCATGGAGATAACCTCGAACCCCTGCACAGATGTAGGCCATGGCAGTCAGTGTCCAAGTGGGTTACATAGTAATGGGAAGAGGGACTGCCTCTGACATAATCTGATTGGCCTGCTCTTTGATCACCTCCCCCTGAGGGGAGAGCAGTCTTACCAGGCCACAGAAGATGACAATGCAGCCACTCTGGATGTGATCTGATAGACTAAGATCAGATGGAAGGAGAGGAGGACCTCCCCTACCAGTGGCCTTGGGGAGGAGCATGCATGAAGAAGGGAGAGAGAGGGTGGGATCAGAAGGGGAGGAGGGAGGGACTTATGGGTGGATACAAAGTGAATAAAATGTAAAATAATAATAATAATAATAATAATACTAAAAAGAAAAAAGTTCATCTATACTTGTTTTTTCTGCTTTATTCGGTATAATATTATTTTGTACTCTCAAATAATACTTACTTAAAGTATTTCAGCAACTCACAGATGCAAAATGAAAGATGATTGTATAGTGTAGCAGTTGTTTTTCTCTATTCAGTGCAAGGGTTGCCCAGTGATTGTGTTCAAGATTTTATTACTAATTTTTAGTTAGCAAGATTCTCTGTGACTGTTTTTGGATTTTTTTATTTGAATTTTTAACTTACTGTATTTACTACCTCATTCATTTCCACAGATGGCTCTGGAAGCCAACTCTCAAGGACCACAGGTGGAGGGCAGGACGTGGGCTTTGAGGGCTGTCATAGTTGTGGTTTTGGTGTTGATGATGGAGGTGGTGGTAGTGATGATATGGTTTTGTTGGGTGATATTTGGAAGTGGTGGAAATAAAGAAGAAATAGATCAGACTTTAGGAATCTGTGTTTAAATCACAGATCTAATATTTGATTTTTTATGAAATTGCTTAGATCAGTAAATCCTTTGAGATCTGATTTAGCTGTCATCTAATAACTTCAGATGGATGGTCCAAAGATCATTCTTTAAGAAAACTGGAAACGTTAAGAAAGAACCTTGTAACTCTAGTACTTTCTTTCTTTTTTTTTTTATACTGTATAAGAAAATATTTTATTTTCAATTAAAAAGAAATAAAAAGTAAAAAATAAGTTCAAAATAAACATGAGATATTCATTCTTCGTGGAACCCTCTCTTTTCTCCACTGAGACTCTGTATTCAATGATCCAGTCATGACTGTCCTCATGGGCTGGAGTCATGAGATTACCTGAGCTTCTTTGGTTCAGATCATGAACTTAGAGACTGAATTGTAATCCCTTCTATAGTTCTGGGTAACTTTTTCACACACTCAAATTCTCAGATTTAGCGGCTGGGAGATACATGACCCTGCACTAGCTACTTCTACAAAGTAACAGGGTTCGGTTCCCACCATTTATATGATGGCTTTTAACCCTTCCTACCTCCAGAGGATCTGGAGCCTTCTCCTGGCTTCAGTGGGAACCAGGAATAAATACAGTACACTTATATGCAAACAGGACACGTATACAAAATCAATAAATATTTTCTAAGTTAGATCAAAATGTAATCTCTTTTAATTCTAGGCTTCTGTCATCTATGTTCTTGTAGAAGACAGTTAAGTCTTATGATGCCGGTATCCATTCTGTTTACACTATTGAGATATGTTTACATTTCATGTCTGACAGGTGACCAGTGAATGGTTTACTTGGTACTAGCTTGTAGATGGTATTTAATGAAAGTTTTTTTTTTTATATTTGAGAAAAAATTGATGTTATGCATCAGAATTCCCATTATTTATAGACAAAGGTTTTAGTGCCAAGTCAAATCGTTTTTTTTAATTTATTTTTCTTATTAGTTACATTTTGTTAACTCTGTGTCCCAGGTGTATCCTGCTCCCTCATTCCCTTCCCAACCCCACACTCCCTCCCTGCCCCTTTCCAAGTCCATTGATGGGGAGGACCTCCTCCCCTTTCATTTGATCCTGTTTTATCAGGTATCTTCCGGGGTGGCTGCAAAGTCCTCCTCTGTGGCCTAACAGGACTGCTCCTCCCCTGGGGGGGTGGGGAGGTCAAAGAGTCTGCCCTTGATATCCTATTAGAAATAGTCCCTGTTCCCCTTACTTTGGGAAACTACTTGGTTACTGAGCTACCACGGGCCACATCCGAGCAGAAGTTCTAGGTTATATCCATAGATGGTCCTTGGTTGAGTGTCAGTATCAGAAAAGACCCCTGAGCCCAGATATATTTGGTCCTTGTAGAGCTCCTATCCTTTCCCCATCAGACTAACTCCACTTCTTTCTTATGATTCCCTGCACTCTGCCGAGGGTTTGGTTATGAGTCTTAGTGTCTGCTTTGAAACACTGCTAGGTAGAGTCTTTCAGATGCCTTCTGTAGTAGACTCCTGTCACATGTTCAATGCACATCCCATTTAACTTTCTAAATGAGGATTGATTATCTTCGCCCGTGTACGCTTTCTTGATTATCTTCTTTAGGTGTGTAGATTTCATTATGTTTATCATATCTTGTAGGTCTATATAAGCGAGTATATACCATGTTTGTCTTTCTCCTTCTGGGATACTTCACTCAGAATGATCTTTTCTAGATCCCACCATTTGCCTGCAAATTTCATGATTTCCTCCTTTTTGATTGCTGAATAGTATTCCATTGTGTAAAAATACCACAATTTCTGTATCCATTCCTCTGTTGATGGACATCTGGGTTGTTTCCAAGTTCTGGCTATTACAAATAAAGCTGCTACAAACATGGTTGAACAAATGTCCTTGTTGTGTACTTGAGCAAATTTTGGGTATATACCTAGGAGTGGTATAGCTGTGTTTTGAGGAAGCACTATTCCTAATTGTCTGAGAAAGCGCGCCAGATTGACTTCCAAAGTGGTTGTACCAGTTTACATTCCCACCAGCAATGGAGGAGGGTTCCCCTTTCTCCACAACCTATCCAGCATGTGTTGTCCCTTGAGTTTTTGATCTTGGCCATTCTGATGGGTAGCAGGTGAAATCTCAGGGTCGTTTTGATTTGCATTTCCCTAATGGCTAATGAGGTTGAGCATTTCTTTAAGTGTTTCTCTGCCATTCGATATTCCTCTATAGAGAATTCTCTGTTTAGCTCTGTTCCCCATTTGTTAATTGGATTACTTGGATTGTTGCTTTTCAGCTTCGTTAGTTCTTTATATATACTGGATATGAGTCCTCTGTCAGATAAAGGGTTAGTGAAGATTCTTTCCCAATCTGTAGGCAGTCATTTTGTTTTGATGACAGTGTCTTTTGCTTTACAGAAGCTTTTCAGTTTCATGACGTCTCATTTATTGATTGTTGCTCTTAGAGCCTGTGCTGTTGGTGTTCTGTTCAGGAAGTTGTTTCCTGTGCCAATGAGTTCTAGGCTGTTTCCCAGTTTTTTTTCCAACTGATTTAGAATATCTGGTTTTATGTTGAGGTCCTTGATCCACTTCGACTTTAGTTTTGTGCAGGGTGATAAATATGGATCTATTATCATTTTTTCTGCATGTAGATATCCAGTTGGTCCATCACCATTTGTTGAAGATGCTGTATTTTTTTCCATTGAATGGTTTTGGCTTCTTTGTCAAATACTGAGTATTCATAGGATTGTGGGTTTATTTTTGGGGCTTCTATTTGGTTCCATTGATCCTCCTTTCTGTTTCTATGCCAATACCATGCAGCTTTTATTACTGTTGCCCTGTAGTACAGCTTGAGATCGGGGATAGAGATACCTCCAAATGATTTGTTGTACAGGATCGTTTTGGAGATTCTGGGTTTTTTGTTTCTCCATATGAAGCTGAGAATCTTTTTTTCAAGGACTGTAATGAATTGAGTTGGTATTTTGCTGGGAATTGCATTGAATCTGTAGATTGCTTTTGGCAGGATGGTCATTTTCACAATGTTAATCCTACCAATCCGTGAGCACGGGAGATCTTTCCATCTTCTGAGATCTTCTTCGATTTCTTTCTTCAGAGACTTGAAGTTTTTCTCAAACAGTGAGTTTTGAGTTTTTCTCCCTTGCTTGGTTAGAGTCACCCTAAGGTACTTTATGCTATTAGTGGCTATTGTGAAGGGTGTTGTTTCCCTAATTTCATTCTCAGCCTTTTTGTCTTTGGTGTACAGGAGGGCTTCTGATTTTTTGAGTTGATGTTGTATCCTGCCACTTTGCTGAAGGTGTTTATCAGGTGAAGGAGTTCTCTGGTTGAATTTTTTGGTTTGCTCATGTATACTCTCATATCATCTGCGAATAGTGACACTTTGACCTCTTCCTTTCCGATTTGTATCCCCTTGATCTCCTTTAGTTGTCTTATTGCTCTGGCTAGGACTTCAAGTACTATGTTGAAGAGGTAGGGAGAGAGTGAGCAGCTTTGTCTTGTCCATGATTTCAGTGGGATTGATTGAAGTTTCTCTCCATTGAGTTTGATGTTGGCTATAGGCTTGCTGTATATTGCCTTTACTATGTATAGATATGTGCCTTGTATCCCTAATCTCTCCAAGACTTTAAACATGAATGGCTGTTAAATTCTGTCAAATGCTTTTTCGGCATCTAAGGAGATGATCATGTGGTTTTTCTCCCTCAGTTTGTTTATGTGGTGGATTACATTGATGGATTTCAGTAAGTTCAACCACCCTTGCATGCCTGGGATGAAGCCTACTTGGTCATTGTGGATGATATCTTTGATGTGTTCCTGGATTCGGTTTGCAAGTATTTTATTGAGTATTTTTGCGTCAATGTTCATAAGAGAGATAGGTCTGAAGTTCTCTTTTTTTGTTGGATCTTTGTGTGGTTTATGTATCAGGGTGACTGTGGCTTCATAGAATGAGTTTGGTAGTGTTCCTTCTGTTTCTATTTTGTGGAATAGTTTGAGGAGTATTGGTGTTAGCACTTCTTTGAAGGTCTTGTAGAATTCTGCGCTGAAGCCATCTGGCCCAGGGCTTTTTTTGGAGGGGAGACTGTTAATGACTGCTTCAATTTCCTTGGGAGATATAGGGCTATTCAGTCTTTCTACTTGATCTTGACTTAATTTTCGTAGATGGAATCTGTCAAGATAATTTTCCATTTCATTTAGATTTTCAAATTTTGTGGCATATAGGCTTTTGTGTATGACCTAATAATTGTTTGGATTTCCTCAGTGTCTGTAGTTATGTCCCCATTTTCATTTCTGATTTTGCTGATTTGGATAGCTTCTCTCTGCTTTTTAGTTAGTTTGGCTAAGGGTTTGTCTATCTTGTTGATTTTCTCAAAGAACCAGCTTTTTGTTTCATTGATTCTTTGGATAGTTTTATTTGTTTCTAATTGATTGATTTCAGCCCTGAGTTTGATTATTTCCAGCCATCTACGCCTCTTGGGTGTATCTGCTTCTTTTTTTTTCTAGAGTTTTCAGTTGGGCCATTAAGTTGCTTGTATGTGATGTTACGAATTTCTTCTTGCAGGCACTTAGTGCTACCAATTTTCCCCCGAGCACTGTTTTCAATGTGTCCCATAAATTTGGGTATGTTGTGCCTTCATTTTCATTGAATTCTAGGAAGTCTTTAATTTCTTTCTTTATTTCTTCCTTAACCCAGCTGTCATTGCGTAGTAAGTTGTTCAGTTTCCATGTGCATGTCGGCTTTTTATTGTTTCTGTTGTTGTTGATGTCCAGATTTAGTCCATGGTGGTCAGATAGTATACAAGGGATTATTTTAATCCTTTTGTACCTGTTGAGGCTTGCTTTATGACCAACTATATGGTCTATTTTGGAGAAGGTTCCATGTGGTGCTGAAAAGAAGGTGTACTCTTTTGAGTTTGGGTGAAAAGATCTGTAGACATCTATTAGGTCCATTTGATTTAGGGATTCTGTGAGTGCTTTTATTTCCCTATTTGGTGTCTGTCTAGTTGATCTGTCCTTGATGAGAGTGGAGTGTTGAAGTCTCCCACTATTAAGGTATTAGGTTCAATGTATGATTTAAGCTTTAATAATGTTTCATTTACGAATGTAGGTGCTCTTGTATTTGGGGCATAGATATTCAAGATTGTGATGTCCTCTTGTTGGATTTTTCCTTTGATGAGAATATAGTGGCCCTCCTTATCTTTTTTGATGAAAGTCTATTTTATTAGATATTAGGATGGCTATTCCTGCCTGTTTTCTGGAACCATTTGCTTGAAAAACATTTTCCAGCCCTTTACTCCGAGGTAGTGTTTATCTTTGTTGCATAGGTGCGTTTCTTGGATGCAACAGAATGTTGGATACTGTTTCTGCACCCATTTTGTTAGCCTGTGTCTTTATTGGCGCGTTGAGTCCATTGATATGATAGATAATAGTGATCAATGCATGTTAGTTTCTTTTGTAATGGAGTCGGTGATCTCACCCTGTTTCATTGCTTGTTTTCCTTTCATTTTTGTTGGGATATTATCTGTATGCCCTGTTTTCTTGTGTGAAGTTGTTTTCGTTGGATTGGAGTTTTCCTTCTAATATCTTCTGTAAGGTTGGTTTGCTGTGTAGATATTGTGTAAATTTAATTTTGTCATGGAATATTTTGTTTTCTCCATCTATGTTGATTGAAAGCTTTGCAGGGTATAGTAGTCTGGTTTGATATTTGTGATCTCTTAGAGTCTCCATGATACTTGCCCAGGCCCTTCTGGCTTTCATAGTTTCTGATGAGAAGTCCGGTGTGATTCTGATAGATCTACCTTCATATGTTACTTGGCCTTTTTCCCTTGCTGCTTTTAATATCTTTTCTATGTTCTCTAGATTTAGTGTTTTCACTATGATTTGACGTGATGTGTTTCTTTTCTGGTCTAGTCTATTTGGTGTTTCGTAGGCCTCTTGTATATTTATGGACATATCTTTCTTTAAGTTGGGAAAATTTTCTTCTATGATTTTCTTGAAAATATTTTCTGGACCTTGGAGCCTGGAGTCTTCTTTTTCACCAATTCCTATTATTCTTAGATTTTGTCTTTTCATAGAGTCCTTGATTTCTTGGATATTTTGTGATTGGAACTTTTCTCATTTTACTTTTTCTTTGAAAGAAGTATCAATTTCTGCAAGTGTGTCTTCAGCTCCAGAGATTCTCTCTTCCATCTCCTGTATTCTGTTGGTGATGGTTACTTTTGTGGTTCCTGATCTTTTCTCCAAGTTCTCCAGCTCACGGGTTTTCTCAATTTGTGTTTTCTTTATTGATTTTAATTCTGTTTTCATGCCTTGTACTATTTCTTTCATCTGTTTGAATTTGGGTTCCTGTCTCTCTACGATGGTCTCTATTTCTTTGTTCATTTCCTTTTTATATGCCACTAATTTTTATCTCTACTTGTGCCTCTATTTGTTTGGCTATGTTTGCCTGTGTTTCTTTAAGGCTTTTGTCTATTTCTTCTTTCTTTACCTCCAATTGACTGGCCAACTCTTTGAAAGATTTGTTCATTTCCTCCTTATGAGCCTCAAATAATTGGGTAAGTGTGGCTTTAAGTCATTTTCCTGTGCTTCCGATGTATTGGAGTACCTATCACTTTTGGGGTTTGCTGGTGAAGTCATGATGTCTGATTTATGTTGGAAGTGTTCTTTCGCCTACCACTGGCCATTGGCTTATCTGAGACCTTCCCTGTTTGTTTTTGGATTCTGCAGATCAGACTGGTACTGTCTCTCTCTGGCATCTGGAGAGTTCTTCAGGAACCTGAGAGATGTCCCGTTGAGGACTAGCTGTACCTGTGGGAGAAAAGTACGCAGGTGTAAACAGGGCAAATGCAGGCACATGTGTGTGTGTGTGTGTGTGTGTGTGTGTGTGTATGTTTGTGTGTGTGTGTTTATGTTTGTGTGTGTGTGTATGTTTGTTTGTGTATGTGAGTGGAAGTGTGCATGGACGTGGGTCTCGAAGAACAGAGTGATGGCTAATGTTGAACCCTTCAGTTTGTGGGAGGGGCTCTGCACTGTATATGTCGCAGGCGTTAGTGATGATCGCAGTGCAATTTCTGGCATTAACTGCTTTAACTCCTCAATTAGACCCACAGAGCAGGAGCTTCAATGTCCCAAGTGCTCCTCTGTTTCCCAAAGTGGGTATGTAGGTGGGAGGGGTTTCGATGCCTGGCTTCTGTTTTATAAGGACCCTGGGTCTGAGTCTCTGCAGGTTCTCAGGGGTGCACTCACTCTCAGGCAGGTCACTTGGCAGGGATCGGGATATCTGGTCTCTCTGCTCTCTGGTTTGGTCCTGCTTCTTTGATGTGCTCCGCCAGCTCAGTGCTGCTGCCACTGCCAGGCTAGGCAGTCCTACTGTAGCTGGAGATCTTTAGGTGGTCAGCAGGGATTGAGGTAGCTGGGACCTCTGCTCTCTGTTTTAGCCCTGGTTGGTCTTAAGCTGGAGGTCTGATGTGCCTGGCCAGCTCAATGCTGCTTCGCTGCCAGGTTAGGAAGTCCCTCTGCAGCTGGGGACTTGTTTGCTAGTCCAGATGCTTTCTACGAACTCCTGCAGGCTCTCCACTCTGCTCTGCGAGCTTGGGTGGCCCAGTGCCTGGTGTGCCTAACTTGTATGTACTTTCATGTAACAATTTCTGTGAATTTTTTCAGCTTTAAAATGAGAAAGTTCATGCAGTGCCTGGCACATATTAAAGCGCTACTAATTTCATTGTTGTGGTGGAAAATACGTTGAAATCTGAATTAAGCCCATGTTATATTTCTAGCTCCACCATTGCTGAGGTAAGTGACTTTGAACAGGATGTATGTTCCCTGTGTGCAGGTTTCATTTGTGAAATGAAAATGATCATGATAGCAATGTCTTACCTTCTTTTTTCTAAAGATTAAATGAGATAAGGAATGGAAGAAATTGGGAGAAAACCCCTACAATGTAGCTGTACTAAAAGTTAAGTGTTTCTAAAGCCAACAAGCTTATGATTACTTCCTTTTCCTCCTGTGGGAAGGTACTAAGCCATCATGTATTGCCATATTAAGGAAACTCACAAAGAAATGCACTCATAAGTCAGACTGCATTGTTTTATTAGTAGCAAAAGACATAGTTTATGTAGGCTGCTTTACATCATTGGGCATTTAAACAATCACTCCCCTCAGGACTCAGGGAACCTGTCAGAAGAGTAGATGGAGAAAGAGGAGAGCCACAGGGGATGGAGAACACCGAGAAAGCCATCCCTTCATATCAACCCGAACAAGCGCATATGAATTCACAGAGACTGAGGCAGGATGTACAGGGCCTGCAAGGGTCTGCACCATGTCCTCTGCATACCTATCATGGTTTCCAGCTTAGTGTTTTTAAGTGGAATTTCTGAGTGCCTTCTCTTGGGCTCCTTTCCTTCTTTTTGTTTCTTTTGTCCGACTCTGATGTGATAGTTTTTGTTTTTTCTTATTATATTTTATTATTTTCCTCTAGAAGACTGTTTATTTCGAAAGACAGACAAAAAGGGAGTGAATCAGGATTGGAGGAGATTTGGGGAGGATTCAGAAGGGGGATATGTAGGGGAAACTGTAATCAGGATATATTATATAAGAAAAAACTATTTTTAGTAAAAAGCAAAAAAAAAAAAGAAAGCTATCAGAGGCTAAGGAAAATAATAATTTCATAGTTTATATAAAATATTTAACACAGTGATGGTTAAAATATTAGCTATATAGTATAGGATAGCCATACTGAAAGCTACAGACCTGAAGAAGCTAAACAACAAGGAGGACCCTAGGGAGGATGCTTAAAGCAGATACTGAGACTCATAGCCAAATTCTGGGCATAGTGCAGGGAATCTTATGAAAGAAGGGGAAGATAGTAAGACTTGGAGGGGACAGGAGCTCCACATGGAGAGCAACAGAACCAAATATGAGGGCCCAGGGTCTTTTCTGACACTGATACTCCAACCAAGAACAATGCATGGCTATAACCTAGAACTCCTGCTCAGATGTAGCCCATGGCAGCTCAGTATCCAAGTGGGTACCCTAGTAAGGGGAACAGGGACTGTCTCTGACATGAACTCAGTGGCTGGCTCTTTAATCACCCCCCCCCCCAGTGGGGAGCAGCCTTGCCAGGCCACAGAGAAAGATAATGCAGCCAGTCCTGATGAGACCTGATAGGCTAGGGTTAGATGGAAGGGGAGGAGGACCTTCCCTATCAGTGGACTTGGAAAGGGGCATGGGAGGAGATGAGGGAGGGAAGATAGGATTGGGAGGGAATTAGGGAGAGGACTACAGCTAGGATACAAAGTAAATAAACTGTAATTAATATAAAAAATATAACTGTACTCACGTGGCATTCTAAAAAAAATTAAATCTCATTCCGAATGGCAAACAGAATAGACACCAGAAGCAGTGGAAGAGAGGAAATAGGATGGGAGCCTATTATAGAGGGCCCTTTGAAAAACTCCACCCTCTATTGAGAATTCTCTGTTTAGCTCTGTGCCCCATTTTTTTAATTGGATTACTTGATTTGTTGCTGTTTAACTTCTTGAGTTCTTTATATACACTGGATATTAGCCCTCTGTCAGATATAGGGTTGGTGAAGATTCTTTCCTAATCTGTAGGCAGTCATTTTGTTTTGATGACAGTGTCCTTTGCTTTACAGAAGGTTTTCAGTTTCATGAGGTCTCATTTATTGATTGTTGCTCTTAGTGCCTGTGCTGTTGGTGTTCTGTGCCAATGAGATCAAGGCTCTTCCCAATTTTTCTTCTATGAATGGCAGAGAAACACCTAAAAAAATGTTCAACGTTCTTAGTTATCAGGGAAATGCAAGCCAAAATGTCCCTGAGATTTCACCTTACACCCATCAGAATGGCTAAGATCAATAACTCAAGTGACAACACATGCTGGAGAAGATGTGGTGAAAGGGGACTCTCCTCCACTGCTGGTGGGGATGTAAACTTATACAACCACTTTGGAAATCAATCTGGCGCTTACTCAGACAATTAGGAATAGTGCTTTCTCAGGATCCAAGTATACCACTGTTAGGCACATATCCAAAAGATGCTTAACAATACAACAAGGACATCTGCTCAACCATGTTTGTAGCAGCCTTAGTTGTAATAGCCAGAAGCTGTAAACAGCCCAGATTTCCCTCAGTAGAGAAATGGATACAGAAATTGTGTTACATCTACACAATGGAATATTATGCAGTGATTAAAAAAAAAAAAAAAAGGAAATCATGAAATTTGCAGGTAAATGGTGGGAACTGGAAAAGATAATCCTAAGTGAGGTATTCCAGAAGCAGAAAGACACACATGATATATACTCACTTATAAGTGGATACTAGACATATAATATAAGATTAAACAAACTAAAATCTGTATACCTAAGGAAACTAATCAGGAAGGAGGACTCTAGCTAAGATGCTCAACCCCCATTCAGAAAGGCAAAGAGGATAGACATCAGAGGAGGGAGAAAATAGGGAACAGGACAGGAACCTACCACCACAGAGGGTCTCTGAAAAGCTCTACCCTGCAGGGTATCGAGACAGATGTTGAGACTCAGCCAAACTTTGGTCAGAGTACAGGGAATCTTATGAAAGAAGTAGAGATAGTAAGACCTGGAGAGGACAGGAGATCCATAAGGATAATGACAGATCCCAAAATTCTGGGCACGGGGTTTTTTTTTTTCTGAAACTGATACTCCAGCCAAGGACCACTCATAGAGATGGCCTGGAATCCCTGCATAGAGGTAGCCCATGGCAGTTCACTATCCAAATGGCCTCCATAGTAATGGGGACAGGGACTGTCTCTGACATGAACTGATTGGCCTGCTCTTTGATCACCTCCCCCTGAGGGGGGAGCAGCCTTACCAGGCCATAGAAGAAGACAATGCAGCCACTCCTGATGAGACTTGATAGAATAGGGTCAGAGGGAAGGGGAAGAGGACCTCCTTTTTCAGTGGACTGGGAGAGGGAAATGGGAGGGGAAGAGGAAGGGTGGGATTGGAAGGGGAGGAGGGAGGGAGGGAGGGAGGTACAGGGGGATACAGAGTGAGTAAACTGTATTTAATAAAAATAAAATAATTACATTAAAAGAAAGAAAAACTCCATACAACAGGGGATTGAAGCAGATGATGAAACTTAAAGTCAAAATTTGGTCAGAGCTCAGGGAATCTTATGGAAGAAGAGAGGGGTGAGGAAAGAGGGACACAGAGGGATCATGAGTCCCACAAGGAGACCAACAAATCTAAAAATCTTGAGCCCATGGGGTCCAGCAGAGACGGATGCACCACCCAAGAACTATGCATGGAGAGGACATAGACCCCCTGCTCAGATGTAGCCTATAGGCAGCCCTGTCTTTCTTTGGGTTCCCAAGTGATGGAAGCAGGGGCTGCCTCTATCATGAACTCAGTTGACTATTCTTTGATAGCTCACCCCTGGTGTTGCACTCTTGTAAGGCTACAGAGGAAGAGGATCCAGGAAGTCCTGATGAGACTTAACAAGCTACGGGCAGATGCCAGAGGAGGAGAACTCCCTCTTTCAGTGGACTAGGGGAAAAGGAGAGGGGGAAGAAGGAAGGAAGGGACGGACTTGAAGGAATTGAGGGAAGGGGCTTTAATCGGGATTTATAATGAATAAATTTATAATGAATAAATAACAAAGTAGTTTGAAGTTATCAGAAACGTAATAATTTCAGAAGAAAAAGTTGCTTTGTTTTAAAACAAAATACAATATTTGACAACATTGTGCAATTGTTGTCTATTCCATTGTGCAAACATGTTGTAAGATTTCTAGGCCTGTAGAGATGGCTCAGTGGTTAAGAGCATTTACTGTTTTCCTAGAAGAACCATGTGGGTTCCCAGAACCCAAATCAGTAGGCTCAGAACTGCCTGTTCCTCTAGTCCCAGGGTATCTAATGTCCTCTTCTGGCTTTTGTAGCCACCTCTACAAACATGGTATACACACACACACACACACACACACACACAGACATCCACACGCACACAAATAAAAATATAATTAAATCTTTAAAATGTTAAGCTGCTTGGATTTAAATTATTGATTTTAAAAGCATTATTTTAAATTGATTTACTCATGTGTAGCTATATAACTGCCTTTTACATTTTATTTTACTCTTATTGATTCACTTTTCTTTCTTCGGTGCACTTTCTAAGAGTCTAAGAATGGTTTATATTTCTAGCATGAAATCATTTTAACAGTCACCATGGTGATGATAATGGTTGGCATACGGTGGCTGCTAACTATGCTCAGGTACTACGCAAAGGCCGTCACCTCCATTATCTTAGCTTGTTCCCAGAATAGTACTTGGAGTTAGATACAATTATGATCTTATTCAATGCAGTTTAAAGTGATAGAACATTCATATGAGTGCACTTTAAAGTGACAACAGAAAAACTTATTAAATGGAAACAGGTTGATTTCTGTAAAGGCTTGCCTATTTGATATTATTGCCTTTAGGTGGCTCAACCATTAAAGACTAAGACTCACAACCAAAATACAAATTTCAATTCCTCTAAAACTAATATTCTAGTTTCATAATTAAATATTATTATACAAAATTTAAGTCATAAAATTATACAAAAATCCAGTGATAGTTTTATTATGGGTTATTAATCAGTAATCTGTTCCCAATGCTTTTTAGGAGTTCAGGGGACTAAATGGGAAATATTTATCACAGTTTTTTTTTTTTTTTAACATAGCTTCTTCGGAATCTGAAATAAAACTATGACATGGAACTCTTACAAAAATTTAAAGTGACATTATATTTATGTACATATTTAAAGATGAAATGAAAAATTTATATGCATAATATTCTGAATCAGTTTTGTAGTGTAGGTTATCTTATACTTAGTATTTTTCAAGCATAGATAGTTAGAAAAGCTGCTTAGATTCCTTGTTCCAAGCTTCATTTGTGCTATTATATAAAACAAAAAAGAAAAGCAAAGGAAAATGAGAAAAAAAATCACAATTTTCTATAAAAAATTTACTATTTTAATTGCAGTACTAGGCATGGTGTTATTTTATGTTTGTAAGAGGTAATTGGAGTCTTGGTGTAATTTGCAGAGTGATTTTCAGGTGCTGTTAAATTGCTTTTGTTTATGTGTTTATGATGCTTCTTCTTTTCTCACTCCAAAATTACAAATACACATAAATTAAGATCATTTGCATCTACGAAATATCTTAAAGAGTAGAGCTGTGAGTATGGAGGTGTCAGGAGCAGATGAGGCCATCAAAGCAGAGGAAATGGAAAGGTTTGCTGGAGATCTCAGTTCCCAGCCTGGGGCATAGAGCTTATTCAAGTACATCAGGATTAAGAAAGTCGGGAAACAGAAAGAGCTGGAGAGGACGGGAGCTCCACAGGAAGAGCAACAGAACCAAAAACTCTGAGCACAGGAGTCTTTCCTGAGACTCATACTCCAACCAAGGACCATTCATGGAGATAACCTAGAAACCCTGCACAGATGTAGCCCATGGCAGTTCAGTGTCCAAGTAGGTTCCACAGTAATGGGAACAGGGACTGTCTCTGACATGAACTGATTGGCTGGCTCTTTGATCACCTCCCCCTGAGGGGAGCAACCTTACCAGGTCACAGAAGAAGACAATGCAGCCAGTCCTGATGAGATCTGAAAGACTAGGATCAGAAGGAAGGAAAAGAAATCCTCCCCCTATCAGTGGACTTGGGGAGGGGCATGCATGCAGAGGGTGGAGGAAGGAAGGGATTGGGCCTGGAGGAGGGAGGGAACCACAGGGGGGATACAAAGTGAATAAAGTGTAATTAATAAAGAATTAAATACAAAAAACAGTAAGTCAGAAGATGGGGTCATATGTTTTGAAAGTGTTATCCAGTATTCACTTGTTAATTCCAGCTAATGATTTTGATTATCATATGAAGATATATTAATAAACTGTCAAATAAATACTGGTTAAGATGATGGTATAGAGATAAGAAAAAAATAAACTCCATTCAGTTACCTTTGGGTTCTTTCTTTCCTCTACTTATCTTTTCACTTAAAATTCATATGTTCTTTATGAATTATGACTAATTACAAAATGTAGTCTTTAGCTGTTTCAAACTTATTGTAAAAGATTGATGGCATGTAATCTGTTTTCTAATTTTTTTTTATTTATTAAAATCCTTGGTTCTTTATTTACAATAGAAAATCACAAGAAAATTGTTAATAAGACTATTTTTGTTTTACATAATTCATCTTAGAAAATAATATGCTAATTCTAGATTGTGGGAACCTGATCATGTCCTAAAGACTCTTGTACCTCACTACTAATCCTAAGAACAATCTGCCACCTGGCTACCATCCCTCCTTCATCTCCTCCCATGCCCCTCCCCAAGGCCACTGATAAGGGGAAATCCTCCTCTCCTTCCATCTGACCCTAGCCTATCAGGTCTTATCAGGACTGGCTGCACGTCTTCCTCTGTGGTCTGATAAGGCTTTTCCCCCCTCAGCGGGAGGTGATCAAAGAGCTAGCCACTGAATTCATGTCAGAGACAGTCCCTGTTCTCCTTACTAGGAAAGGCCCTTGGAGACTGAGCTGCCATGAACTACATCTGTGCAGGGGCTCTAGGTTATCTCCATGAATGGTCCTTGGTTGGCATGTCAGTCTCAGAAAAGACCCCTATATCCAGATTTTTAGGTTCTCCTTGTGGAGCTCTTGTCCTCTCCAGGTCTTACTATTTCCCACTTCCTTCGTAAGATTCCCTGCACTCTGCCCAAAGTTTGGCTATAAGTCTCAGCATCTGCTTCAATACCCTGAAGGGTAGAGGCTTTCAGAGGCCCTCTGTGGTTGCCTCCTGTCCTGGTCCCTGTCTTCTCCCTCTTCTGATGCCCATCTACTTTGCCTTTCTGAATGAGGATTCCTTCTTGATTAGTTTCTTTTTGTGGACAAATTTTAGTATGTTTATCCTATATTATATATTTAATATCCACTTACAAATTAGTATATACCCTGTGTGTCTTTCTGCTTCTGGGATACTTCACTCAGGATGATCTTTTCCAGTTCCCATCATTTACCTGCAAATTTCATGATTTCCTTGTGTTTAATTTTACCACCACTTTTATGTAATTGGGCACTCCTACTTCAAATAAATATCAATTGTACCTTATAACAATCTGTGATTGGTTATAATAAAAAAATCCATCAAACAGCTTTTTCATTTATTAATTCCATGACTACATTTTCTCATGGCCATGATAGAAATACATGACAACAGCAGTATAGGAGGAAAGTGTTTATTTGGGATCATACTCTGAGGGTACTGTCCATCTTGGCAGGTCCATCATTGCAGTAAGAAGCAACTGTTCACAGTGATGAGATCCTGTGTCAGCTCACTCTTATTTAGTTCAGGATAGCTGCCCATGGAGTAATGCAGCCTACATTTAGTGAGGATCAAACCATCTCCGTTAGCTCAGCCTAGATAATGTCTCACAAGCATGCCCAGAGGCTTATCTTTTCAATGATTCTGTCTAGGTCAATATTGAAAAGTTGATAAGTTGATAGTTAGTATTAAACACCATAGTTATTTTGTTTAACCTTTCGGGCCCTCCATTTTATTATCTAAAAATTAATATGAAAGTAATACCCAATTCCTAGGTTTTCTGAATATGATGAATAAAAAAGCAGTTTTACCTCCCTAACTCACAGTAAAGTGCTCAATGAATCTTCTAATCAGACCGTATTATTCTGGTTGTGGACTGGATAGTTATAGCAATAGTCTCATATCCAGTAATATTATATTATTTAATAGATACATTTCATGGAAGAGCCATAAATCTTGAAATCACTGTGTTTTCACTCATTCTGTACGGTAAAACATCTCCTCCACAATGGCTCACATATCTTCTCTAATTTTGCTTGAATCTTGTTATATTTTTGATCTAGTAATTATATGTGATGATGCATTCAATAATTCATGTCAATATATGCATAGGGAGCTGTCTTTGTAGGTCAGTTGCTCAACAACTACCAAGAAAACCCTCATTTGCCAGATCCATCACTATAATACAAGCTTCATCTACCAATGCCTCCTCTCTCTCAGGAGAAACAGGTCCAAATTACTGGCCACAGGCTGAGAGAGGGAATCTTGTGATGAATTGTCATTTGGATGAAAGATGTGTTCAGTTTCAAATTAACAGAACACATTCTGGCTTATACTGAAGTCTTTCAACACATGCCCATTAGGTCTAGCAAGCCTTAAAACAACTCCGCTTCTTTGTCTCCCTATCTGCAATTTGTTATGTAACTAAAGAGGCCATGTGCAGTATTTTAGGTAGAGGCTCATAAGCCCAAAATAGTCCTAATTATACTATTGATCTGGCACTGAAATATGTCAGGCATATGGAGGAGGCCAAGGCTCTGCTTGCTGAACAGACAGATAAAGCGTTGTCTCAAAGAGCTACTTCAAAAGCAAAAAGGTCATTTGTTCACATTTCTTCCAGCATGCCTTATGAGCTGACATAAAATGAGGGTATGTGAGAACATGCTGCCACATGAGCTTTTCCTCTAGAAAACTGTTTTATTCATAAAGTAGACTATCATTCTATTCTATAGAGAGCTGGTATACTCTCTAAATGAAATGAGAAGACTCTGGAATTAAAATACATCTTCAGTAGTTTACAAGTATTCTAGAGCTATCACAAGTTCAATCCAGTCAAACAACAAATAACACATTGTTAAAGTTATTTTTATGATCTACCTGTCTTTCATCATCCTTGTATCTATCCACCCCCCCACACCCATCCATCCATCCATCTATCCATCCATCCATCCATCCATCATATATTTATATATCTACCCACCTGCCATCTAACCATCATTTCTCTATCTCTGGCTAACAACTTTTCATTTTGGTGGTGATGACCTTTGATTTCTTCTAAATAAAGATGAGAAGCCACTTTGACTCCTATAAAAGCAAGTCAAACAACAGATTTGCTTTATACTGTTTATAAGCCACCGAGAGCCTCAACAAAATTTACTTTATGTGAGTTTTATCTATGAATTTATACTATAGGAATTAAAACATAATTATTTATTCAATTTTTTTTCACATGGACATTCTTTCACTATAGCTTTGTCTATTATGTAAGAGAAATTTAGATGTGGTAGCCCATAGCTCCCAGCACTTGGGAGGCTGAGGCGGGGGAATCTGAATTTGAGGGAAGCTTGAGTTTGTTGTATGAACCTTAGCTTTTAAAAGGAGAAAGTGACATGAAGTAGAGAAGAATAAAAGGGACAAAAATTCTAGGTTTATATTTTTAAATGTTATCTTCCATAAATTGATTGATGTTTGCATTTCTTTACAATGGATAGATTGGTCCTACTATGATAATATTTAAATTTAGTGTATAGATTCATATTATAAATATATTTATATATAAGTATATTTACATATGTATAAATATACACATGCACATTTATATATATATATATATATATATATATATATATATATATATATATATATATATATATATATAAAACTATTCAGGTGAATTTTTAGAAAAGATAATTTATTGTGAAGAACAATTGTCCACATCCATTTCTTTGAATGCGTAGTACTTCTTTCAGTACAAAGTGTCAGTCTACTGATCAATTTTTTATTCTCAGTTATGTCTGGTATCCAGACTCTGTTGGCATCTCTCTTCATCCAGATAATATGACTATTTTTTGAGACACCTTTTGCTGTGGGATGCTTTATGAAGAGCTGGATTTTCAAGAAAACAGATGGGACAATCACTCTGAAATGACATATCTCTGGGAGGCAGGAGTCTATTTATGGATTTTTAAAAAAGTTTTGTCACCTTTTCTAGCTGTACCCTAGGCCATGTGTGTCTCTACATTAAGGTGTAGCTGTGTTTTATATGTATTGGCACAGACACTTTAGTCTGCTTTACCATTCATGTTTCAAATGTTTCTAATCTTATAGACTCAGAGTTAGAAATGTAAAACTGATTAATGATTCATATACTGTAAGGGAATGGCTGAAATTTATCATGCATTTTCCATTAAGAACAAACTCTCAAATGTTGAAGATTACCATCATATACTATATTTAACACTGGCACAGAATGGCGAATACATAGCAGCCATTTGTTTATCATTTGGAAATGCTGACATGCTTATTGTTAGAAGGACTGCCCAGAATGGCATGAAGGAAACAATACAATGTGGACATTTTATAGCATATGATGCCATAAAGTTTTTCATTTTGCAATCTCCGTATAACACATGCATATGGCTTATATGTAGTTTTGTTGTTCTGTACAAGTTAGATTTCCTGAAGAAGCAAGAGCCTTACCATACCTCCCATAATCCACTGCAGCTGACCATGCTGCTTTGCTCTGAGATTCAAACATAAACAGGAGAGTAGATGCCCACATGAGTGTTGTATACAGAAGACTTTCTTTATCTGAGTAGTTGGTTATGAAATTATACTTTTAGACAATAATCTACTTATAAATGATTTAATTAATAAGTTTGAGGTGGAATCAGAATTTGTAGAAAACAATGAAAATAAATAGGCAGAGAAAAAACATTCTGTCGCACCTGGTAGAAGTTTGATTATTGAGTCTATGAAATGTATTGACAGTAGAAATCAGTGGTAACCAGTGACCATTGTTCCCTGGTGTGGTGTCAAATTCTATTCAAACTTAATGCAGCTTGGGAAAGCATATTCCTCGGAAGGGGATTCATGACCTTTGAGTTCCTCTCAGAGGCTATTGCTCCAAGAAGACCTGGAAGTTCAAAGAAAGTCTTTGCCAAGAAATTAGAATACAAAATTAGAATATTTTATAGTAGTACCAACTAAATTCTTTCAACTATTTTGGCTGAGGTAATGTTATGAGTCCAAGTAGAAAACTTAGGATAAAGCTTAAAATTTGGAAGTGAATCACTGTAGTGACCTAATATTTGAGAAGTAGATACAGGCTTATTCTTGAGCATGCAGAAGGCCTGTATAAGCAGTCACACATCCCTAGAATGGGGTGGGCAGGTGACCATAAAGTCCTATCCCTAGCTTGGTAGCAATAGGCAGTTGATAGGGTATGTGACCTAGGCATTATTATAATATAGAGTAGGCTTTATACATTTTTAATCTTTCTCAACAAATGATGGAACTATTTTCTTCTTTGGGAACTGTATTTATCTTATTCATTCAAAATAGCAAGACAATAAACAGACATTAATATTAATAAACACATTGACTGAATTGAAACATTGTTTTTGGTTTAGTTTTCTTACCAGATAACTCAAAGAATGAGAAAGAACAACTCAGATTTCAGTAGGTTCTTTTTTAATACAAAATGCAAATAAATAGATCCCATTAGAGAACATCATTTACTGAAAACAACATAATCATGTCTTGCTACCAGTTTTGGTTTTTTTGTGTGTAAAAGTCTAAGTTACATAAAAACTCTCAAGTTGTTTTATCAGGTATATCATTATCAGTTGATTTTCTTTTCTTTTCTTTTCTTTTTTTACAAAATGGAAATTTTATTTATTTTTCTAGAATGCTTTTCTCTTTTGTTAAATCTTTATTATTGTTACATTTTATTAACTCTGTATCCTATCTGTATCCCACTCCCTCCTTCTCTCCCACTCCTACCCTCCTTCTGTCATCTCCTCCCTGCCCCTTAAGTATAAATTATACACAACTTGTCCATTTCAAAGTTGTTTCACATTTGTTCTATTTGCTATGTTCTAAAAACTTAAAGATTGATCCGTTAGCCAATTTTAGATTTTCTATATTTTATTCACACTAATAGTGAAAATAACTTGATTTTGAGTAAAAGTTCATGGTATATAAAAATTAGTAGAAAGACTAAATATATTTTATTTCTTCCAATCAGAGATAACTTTGGTTGATATGGGATGTTATTGCTATTTCATGAACTTCCTGATTTAATGATCCACAGTTGTTCAGGCCAATCATGTACATCCATAGCATTTTCATTTTCACAATTTATATATATATTATATGGTCAACAGCTTTTGGTATGTTAATTTTGATTCTTCACTGGTATAGTTTATTTTATAAACTTTATTATAAATACTTGAAAATGAATAAAAACATCACATTCCCAAATCAACTGGATCTAAAATCTATAAAGCTTAATGAACTTACAGTTAAAATCAGCATCTGAAATGGAAGATGTTAAGCTTCATATTAAATTCTACACTTTTGGTGTGAAATATATTTTATTCACTTACCCATCACCAACCCCCGAAAATCCCTGAAAGAAAGAGAACTAGAAATCAATTAGCTTCATATCCTTTTTCATAACTTATGTTGATTACCTGCTTAGTCCTTCCTCATACCTTATTTTTAACCTTTGTTGTTCTCTTTACTCCATGTTATACTGTGAGATCATATATTTGTGTACATGTATATACATTTACTGTTGGTGAGATTCTGCATATTAGAGGGACTATGAGGGACTATGCAGTTTTTTCTGAGGTTGTATGACCTGGCTTAATATTATGCATCCTAAATCTATCCATTTTGTTTAGACTAGAGTAATTTTCATATATATGTATATATGTGTGTGTGTGTGTATACACACACATAAATATACACATATATTCATGTATTTATATCTTGCATTTTGAACAGTTTTTCATGTTTCTAATTATATAGGACATAGAAATTCACATGTTCAGGAACCTCTATTGACTAACTGTTATGTATTGGCCACTTTACTTAGTTCTATTTGGTAACAAGTGAAAAGGCAATGATTCTGGGCTTCAACCAGCATACTGACTTGTGACAATAATGAGCTATACGTATAATTACATAAGTAAGAAGCATCAGTATTGCCAGACAGTATTTTTGCCTTTGAGAAAAGGAAACACATTGGTATAAGTGATAGAGTAGTAGAGGGCTCACAGATAAGATGCAGCTGTAAATAGGATAGTGGGGAGATAGAAATATAGGATCTAGAGATACAAGATGGCGGCACCAAGAGGACACTGTGTTGGATGACCAGGACAGCAGTGACTGCACAGCAACCAACAGACTGAACTCTGGGCCCTAAAACACCAGTGATTGTGTTTCCCAGGTGAGAGAAACCCCCACGGTGTGGGAAGCAATTGGGTCTTTTCTCTGGTTACCCATCTAACCCCCTGAAGAGTTTCTGAGTCCAGGCAGGAACTAGGTCACCAGCCCAGAGCCTTATACCTGTGTGCTCTGATCACCATCTCAGACTGAACTGTGGGCCCCACAACACCAGAGACTGGGTTTTCCAATCAAGGGAAACTCCACGGTGAAGGAAGAAATCAGGACTGACTGACCTCTGGTCACCCAGACAATCCCCGGAAAAGGTCCTGGACTCCAGCAGGCACTCAGCTGCCAGCCTACAGACCCACCTGCCTGCCTGATTTACTGTCTCAGACAGAACTGTGTGCCCGAAACTGGATTTCCCTGTTGAAAAGAAACCACATGGCGAAGGAAACATCAGGTCCAACTCATGGAACCCAGCTGAACACCTGCCTTTTCCAAAAAGTTGTTGGAAAAACTTCTCAGGTTCCTGCAGGTGCCCAATCCCTAGTGCTGAGCCACTCACCTGCACTTGAATGCTCTATTCACCATCGCAAACTGAATTATGAACCACAGACTAGGACTCCCTGTTAGGAGGAAACCCCATGTTGGGGAAACATCAAGTTCAACCTTAGGACAAGCAGCTAATTCCTGGAAAAAGTCCCTGGGGTTGCCACAGGTTCAGGGCTCTAATCTCCTGCCTCAAGCATGAGTGCTGCACTCACCTACCACTGATTACTCCTTGGATACTGGGAAACAGAGCTCCAGCCTCAAACCCACAGAAGCCTGGGATCCATGAGATCAGCCCTCAGACACTGCTCCAAGGTGCAATCTGTCTCCCTAGCTAAACTAACCAAACTGTGGGGCTCCCTGGTCCTTCAAGAGGGCTGCACTCAGCAAACACAGGGTTAGAGCAGCTCACTAAATTCAGAGCAAGAAACCCCATGGCAGGGCAGCTGTTTTCAGGACTTCTGGTGAGACGAGAGCCCTTTTGACTACCAGCGACCACAGTTACCACACAGTTCCATACACATGAGGTGAGCTGTGGCAATTCCTGAGAAGTGACCATACCCAGAAAGCTGAGGAGGCATTCTTCAGGAACAATCTTCCTGCCAAGGGGATTCTCCCCACTCCAGGATTCCAGCAGGCACCAGAAACTAACAGCCAACACCTGAAGCAACCAGATAGGTAGAGGTCAGTGTAAAAGCACAACCAACAAAAGTCAAAGCAATATGGTATCTCCAAAATCCAGTTATCCACAGGCAAGTAGCCCTGGATACCCTAACATAAGTGAAATTCAAGAAGATGACCATATATCTATGCTTGTGAAGAGGATAATAGAGGAAACAAATAAAATGGGTAAAGAAATGGAGGAAGATAAAGTCAAACAGATTATGGCCATCTGTACAGAAATACAGGAAGATGCTGCCAAATGGTTTGTTGCCTTCAGAGAGGAAATAATTAAATCACTGAAAGAAAGAAAAGAAACAGAAGAATGTTCAACAAACAGGTGAAGGAATTTAACGAAAAGCAGGAAAATACAGTCAGACAGGTGAAGGAAGTCAACAAAACCGCTCAAGATTTGAAGGTAGAATTGGAAAAATTAAAGAAAACACAAATGGAGGAAATCATGGAGAGGAAAAACTTAGGAAAGAAAACAGGAAATACAGAGGTAAGCATAACCAACAGAGTTCAAGATATGGAAGAAAAAATCTCATGTGTGGAAGATAAAATGGAAGAAATAGATGTATCCATCAAAGAAAATGTTGAATATAAAAATATCCTGACACAAAAATCCATCCAAGAGATCCAAGGCAACATGAAAAGACAAAACCTAAGAATAATAGGAATAGAGGAAAAAGGAGATTCCCATCTTCAAGGCTTATAAAATATTTTCAACAAAATCATTGAAGAAAATTCCCCCACTTAAAGGAGAGGCCTATTAAGCATACAAGAGACCACAGAACACCTAAAAGATTAGAACAGAAAAGAAAATCCTCCCGCCACATAATAATCAAAAGAGTAAATATACAGAACAAAGAAAAAAAATACTAAAAGCTGCAAGGGAAAAGGGCCAAGTAGCATAATAGTAGCAAACCCATCAGAATCACACCTGACATCTTAAAAGAAACTATGAAAGCCAGAAGGGCCTGGACAGATATTATGCAGATACTTAGAGAACACAGATGTCAGCCCAGGCTACTATACCAAGCAAAACTCTCAATCATCATGGATGGAGAAAACAAGATATTCAATGACAAAAACAAATTTAAACAATACCTACCCACAAATCCAGTATTACAGAAGATACTATAAGGAAAAATACAACTCAAGAAAGCTAACTACAGTCAGGAAAACACAGGAAATAAATAACCTCACTATAGCAAAACTAAAAGAAGCCAAGCATACAAACACACTACCACAACCAACATCAAAATAAAAGGATCTAACAGCCATTGATCATTTATCTCTCTTAATATCAATGGACTAAACTCTCAATAAAAAGACACAGGCTAACAGAATGGATACATAAATAAGACCCAACAATCTGTTGCATATAAGAAACACAACTAAGTCACAAAGATAAACATTACCTGATGGTAAAGGGCTGGAAGACGGTTTTCCAACCAAATGGAACCAAGAAGCAAGCTGCAGTAGCCATTCTAATATCTATTAAAATAGACTTTCAACTAAAAATTATCAAAAGAAATGGGAAAGGTCACTTCATATTCATCAAAATAAAATTCCACCAGGAAGACATCACAATTCTGAACATCTCTGTCCCAAATACAGGGGTAACCACATTTGTAAAAAAAACATTAATAAAACTTAAACCACATATAGATTCCCACACATCGATTGTGAGAGACTTTAACAACCCACTCTCAACAAAGGACAGGTCAACAAAACAGAAAATTAAAAAAGAAACAATGACTCTAAAAATGTCATGAATCAAATGGACCTAACAGTTACCTACAGAACCTTTCACCCGAACACAAGAATTTACCTTCTTCTCAGCTCCTCATGGAACCTTCTCCAAAACAGACCGTATAGTTGGTCACAAAGCAAGCCTCAAAGGATACAAGAAGATTTAAACAATCCCTTATAGCCTATCAGACCACCATGGACTAAAGCTGGACCTCAACAGCAGAAATTGCATAAATCGAGCTGGACAGATTGCTCAGCCATTAAAGGCTAGGCTCACAACCATAAATATAAGAAATTGCATAAACCCTACACACATGGAAAATGAACAACTTGCTACTCAATGACAGCTGGGTCAGGAAAGAAATAAAGAAAGAAATTTAAGACTTCCTAGAATTCAATGAAAATGAAGGCACAACATTCCCAAACTTATGGGACAAAATGAAAACAGTGCTAAGAGGAAAGTACATAGCACTAAGTGCTTTCAAAAAGAAATTCAAAACATCTCATACAAGCAAGTTAATGGCTCACCTGAAAGAAAGCCCTAGAAATAGAGAAGCAGACATACCCAAGAGGGGTAGATGGCTGGAAATAATCAAACTCAGGGCTGAAATCAATAAAGTACAAACAAAGAGAACAATTCAAAGAATCAATGAAATTAAGAGCTCGTTCTTTGAGAATATCAACAAGATAGACAAACCCTTAGCCAAACTAACTAAACAGCAGAGAGACATTATACAAATAAACAAAATCAGAAATGAAGAGGGGCACTTTTCATTTCATTTCCTCAGACACTAAGGAAATCCAATCAATCATTAGGTCTTACTTCAAAAGACTATACACTTCTTTGTCTTCCTCTGTGTAGTGGTAAGGCTGCTCCTTCCTCAGGTGGGGGTGATCAAAGAACCAGCCTATGAGTTCATGTCAGAGAAGGTCCCTGTACCTGTTACTGGGGAACCCTCTTGGACACTGAGTTCTGCCATGGGCTGACAAAGAAGCCAGTCCTGACGAGACCTGATAGACTATGGTCAGATGGAAGGGGAGGAAGATCTAAGTTTTCATTGGACTGGTGGAGGGGCATAGGAGAAGAATTGAGACGGAGGGTGGGATTCTGAGGGGTTGGGGAGGGGGCTACAGCTGGGATACAAAGTAGATACACTGTAGTTAATAAAAATAAAAAATAAAATAAAAAAGCAAAAAAGCAAAAAAAAAAAAAAAAGACTATACGCCACAAAATTTGAAAATCTAAATGAAATGGACAATTTTCCTGATCAATTCCACTTTTCAAAGCAGAATCAACACCAGATATATCAATTAAATAGTCACATATCCTCTATGGAAACAGAAGCTGTCAAAAAAAGTCTCCCATCCAAAAAAAGCCCGGGGCCAAATGGTTTCAGCGCAGAATTCTACCAGACCTTCAAAAAGACCTAACACCAATACTCTTCAAACTATTCCACAAAATAGAAAGAGAAGGAAACTCATTCTATGAAGCCACAGTCACCTTGATACCTAAACTTCACAAAGACCCAAAGAAAGAGAATTTCAGGCCAATCTCCCTTATGAACTTTGATTCAAAATGCTCAATTCCTATCCAGAAAGGCAAAGAGGATGGATGGCATCAGAAGAAGGAGAAAAGAGGGAACAAGTCAGGAGCCTGACACAGAGGACCTCTGAAAGGCTCTGCCCTGCAGACTATCAATACAGATGCTGAAACTTATGGGCAACCTTTGGGCAGAGTACAGGGTATCTTAGGAAAGAAGTGGGAAACAGTAAGATCTGGAGAGGACAGGAACTCCACAAGGAGAGCAACAGAACCAAAAAATCTGAGCACAGGGGTCTTTCCTGAGACTGATACTCCAACCAAGGACTATTCATGGAGATAACCTAAGACCCCTGCACAGATGTAGCCCATGGCAGTTCAGTATCCAAGTGGGTTCCATTGTAATAGGAACAGGGACTGCCACTGACATGAACTTAAAAATTTAAATATAAGGAGCAGGCCAACCCCCCTGAGGGGGAAGCAGCATTACCAGGCCACAGAAGAAGACAATGCAGCCACTCCTGATGAGACCTAATTGACTAGGATCAGAAGGAAGGAAAAGAAGACCTCCCCTATCAGTGGACTTGTGGAGGGGCATGCATGCAGAGGGTGGAGGAAGGGAGGGATTGGGCCTGGAGGAGGGAGGGAACCACAGGGAGGATACAAAGTAAATAAAGTGTAATTAATAAAGAATAAAAAAATAAAAAATTAAAAAAATACTCAACAAAATACCCGCAAACTTAATCTAAAAACACATCAAAGATATCTTCCAACATGACCAAGTAGGCTTTATCCCAGGCATGCATGTGTGGTTCAATGTATGGAAATCCATCAATATAATCCACCATATAAACAAACTGAAAGATAAAAGCATATGATCATCTCCTTAGATGTCAAAAAAGCATTTGACAATATCTAGCACTCGTTCATGTATAAAATCCTGGAGAGATCAGGGATATAAGGCACATATCTAAACATAGTAAAGGCAATATACAGCAAGACTATAGCCAACATCAAACTAAAAGAGAGAAACTTATATCAATCCCACTGAAATCAGGGACAAGTCATGGCTGCCCACTCTCTCCATATCTCCTCAACACAGCTCTTGAAGTCTTTGCTAGAGCAACAAGACAATTAATAGAGATCAAGGGGATTCAGTTTGGAAAGGAAGAAATCAAAGTGCAGGTGATGTGATAGTATACATGAGTGACCCCAAAAATTCTACCAGGGAACTCCTACAGTTGATAAACACCTTCAGCAAAGTGGTTGGATACAAAATTGACTATAAAAAAATCAGTAGCCCTCCTGTATAAAAAAGACAAATGGGATGAGAAAGAAATTAGGGAAACAACCCCCTTTACAATAGCCACAAATTACATAAAGTACCTTGGTGTAACTCTAACCAAGCAAGTCAAATTACCAAAAGAATTATTTACAGACCTTGAAAGAAAAATTCTCAACTTCATATGGAATAACAAGAAACCCAGAATAGCTGTAACAATCCTGTACAGTAAAAGATCTTCCGGTGGTATCCCCATCCCTGATCTCATGCTGTACTACAGAGCATTAGTAATAAAAACTGCACGGTCTGGTATAGAAACAGACTGGTTGATCAGTGGAATTGAATCAAAGATCCAGAAATAAACCCACACACCAATGGATACCTGATCTTTGACAAAGATGCCAAAACCATACAATGGAAAAAAAAAGATAGCAACAAATGGTGCTGGTCTAATGTCTACATGTAGAAAAATGCAAAGATCCATACTTACCACCGTGTACAAAACTAAAGTCCAAGTGGATCAAAGACCTCAACATAAAACCAGACACACTAAACTGCTTAGAAGAAAAAGTGGGGAAGACCTTGAACTCATTGGCACAGGAGACAACTTCCTGAACAGAACACCAACAGCACAGGCTCTAAATGAACAATCAATAAATGGGATCTCATGAAACTGAAAAGCTCTGTAAACAAAGGACACTGTTGTCAGAACAAATGACAGCCTACAGACTGGGAAAGGATCTTCAACCCTATATCTGACAGAGGGCTAATATTCACAATATATAAAGAACCAAAGAAGTTAAAAAACAACAAATCAAGTAATCCAATTAAAAAAATGGGGTACAGAGCTAAAGAGAGAATTCTATGTAGAGGAATATAGAATGACAGAGAAACATCTAAAGAAATGCTCAATGTCCTTAGCCATCAGGGAGATGCAAATTAAAATGACCCTGAGATTTTACCTTACACCCATCAGAATGGCTAAGATCAAAAACTCAAGTGACAACACATGCTGGAGAGGATGTGGAGAAAGGAGAACCCTACTCCATTGCTGGTAGGAATGTAAACTTGTACAACCACTTTGGAACTCAATCTGGCATTTTCTCAGAAAATTAGGAATAGCGCTTCCTCAAGATCCTGCTATACCACACCGAGGCATAAACCTGAAATATGCTCAACTTTACAACAATCACATTTGCTCAACCATGTTTGTAGCAGCTTTATTCTGGCTCAACTGAGGAATGAACACATAAATTGTGGTACATTTACACAATAGAATACTACTCAGCAATTAAAACAAGGAAATCATAAAATTTGCAGGTAAATGGTGGGACCTAGAAAAACATCATCCTGAGTGAGGTTTCACAGAGGTAGAAAGACACATGGTACATACTTACTTATAAGTGCATAGTAACCATATAATATAGGATAAACATACTGAAATATGTACATTTAAAGAAGCTAAGGAGAAGGAGGACCTTGAATAAGATGATCAATCCTCATTTAGAAAGGCAAATGTGTTGGACATAAGAATATGGAGAAAACAGGAAATAGGACAGGAGCCTACCACAGAGGGCCTCTGAAGGACCATATCCATTAGGGTAACAAAGCAGATGCTGAGACTCATTGCCAAACTTTGGGCAGAGTGCAGAGAATCTTATGAAAAGAAGGGGACATAGAAAGACCTGGAGGAAACAGGAGCTTCAAAAGTAGAGCAACAGAATTTAAAAAATCTGGGCACAGGTATTTTTTCTGAGACTGATACCCTAACCAAGGACCATGCAAGGACCATACCCCAACTAGAACCCCTGCAGAGATGTAGCCCATGGCAACTCAGTGTCCAAGTTGGTATGCTAGTAGGGGAACAGCGACTGTCTCTGACATGAACTCAGTGGCTGGCTCTTTGATCACCTCCCCCTGACTGGGGGTCTGTCTTACAAGCCTGAAGAGGAAGATAATGCAGATATTCCTGGTGAGACCTGATAGGCTAGACTCAAATAGAAATGGAGGAGGCCATCCTCTATCAGGAAACTGGGGGAGGGACACAGGAGAAGAGGGAGAGAAGAGAGATTGGTAAGGGACAAGAGAGGGTGGTATGGCTGAGATAAAAAGTGAATAAATAGTCATAAATAAAAAATTAATTAAATAAAGAAATAGTAGAAGATATCAGAAGATGTAAGAAAAGAAGTATAGGATCTATGTGCATCAGGTATTATGAAACAAATGGGTGATTTTTTTCATAGAAGTATTTTCCGGTTACTTTCTTATTTATAATGCGTGGATGTATATTTTCTCATAGTATTGAGAGCTTTATTTACAAATTTAATTTGCATATGTAAAATTTAAATGCCTTAAAATTTTATTTCTTTTTTTTCTTCTTCTTTCATTTGTTTATTATGTATTACAATTTACTTACTTTGAATCCTGGCTGTAGCACCCTCCCTTATCTTCTCCCAATCCTACCTTCCCTCCTTCTCCTTTTATGCCCTTCCTCTAGTCCAATGATAAGGGAAGTTTTTCTACCTTCCTATCTGACCTTTGCATATCAGGTCTCATCAGAACTGGCTGCATTGTCTTCTGTGGCCTGGCAAGGCTGCACCCCCCCCCCCCCCCAGGGGAAGTGATCAAAGAGCCAGCCACTGAGTTCACGTCAGAGACAGCCCCTGATCCCCTAACTAGGGACCCCACCTGGAGACTGTATCTATGGGCTACATCTGAGCAGGGGCTTTAGGTCCTCTCAGTGCATGGACCTTGGTGGGGAGTATCAGACTCTGCAGGGACCCCTGGGCCCAGGTTTTTTTTTTTTTTTAGCTTTGTTGGTCTCCTTGTATAGCTTTGTCCCCTACAGGTCTTTTTATCTACCTTTTCTTTCATGAGATTCCCTGCACTTTGCACAAGTTTGGCTATGAGTCTCAGCATCTGCTTTGATACCCAGATCAGTAGAGTCTTTCTGAGGCCCTCTGTGGTAGGTTCCTGTCCTGTTCCCTGTTTTCTCCCTCTTCTGATATCTATTGCTTTTGCCCTTCTGAATGAGGATTGAGCATCTTCCCTATCATCCTCCTTCTTGCCTAGTTTCTTTAGGAGTATAGATTTTAGTATGTTTATCTTATATGATATGTCTAACAACCACATATGAGTAAGTATATACCATGTGTTACCATGTGTGTCTTTCTACTTCTGGGTTACCTCATTTAGGATGATCTTTTCTAGTTCCCACCATTTGCCTGCAAATTTCATGATTTCGTTGTTTTTAATTGCTCAGTAGTACTCTATTATGTAAATGTACCACAATTTATGTATCCATTTCTCAGTTGAGAGACATCTATGTTGTATCCAAATGCTGGCTCTTACAAATAAAGCTGCTTAACTTCTTGAGTTCTTTACATATTATGAATATTAGCCCTCTGTCAGATATAGGGTTGGTGAAGATCCTTTCCCAGTCTGTATCCTTGTGTTTTGTTCTGATGATAGTATCCTCTGTTTCACAGAAGCTTTTCAGTTTCATGAGGTCGTATTTATTGATTATTGATCTTAGAGCCTGTGCTGTTGGTGTTCTGTTCAGGATGTTGTCTCCTGTGCCTATGAGTTCAAGGTTCTTCCCATTTTTTCTTCTAACAGGTTTAGTGTGTTAGGTTTTATGTTGAGATCTTTGATTCACTTGCTTTGTGACTTTAGTTTTGTGCCAGGTAATTAGTATATATCTATTTGCATTTTTCTACATGTAGACATCCAGTTAGACCAGCAGCATTTGCTTCTTTACAAATCTTTATTCCTTAATTGCTTATTACATTGCCTTTATCTTTTCATGACTAGCAGCCATTTTTGTATTTTTAATGTAAACAGCCAGTTCATATTTGCTTTGGAGCACATGCTGCTGCCATGTTTCCATTTTGTTCATGTACACTCTGTCAGTGAATGCTACATATCCTCCAGATGCCAGCAGCCATAGCTCTTTCCCTGAAGGGATTTTCAGAAGCCATTTGGCTGTACCAAGTTGAATATGCTAAAAGTTAACTAATAACACCTATTCTATAGAGGCTGCTTCCTCTTCTTGGCTAATGTCTTTCTTGTTCCTTGAATTTTCCTTTGAGAGCTTTGTGTTCTAAATCATTTACTTAGTTTTTCTCTTATGAATTATCTTAATTTATTAAGAATATCATTCATGCATACAGTGAATTTGGTCTTACTCATGTCTGCCTTTTCCCCTAACAATTCTCATATACACCCCATTCTCATCATTCCCTTTCAACATTGTAAACAAAGACACACACACACACACACACACACACACACACACACACACACACACATTTATTTATGCTGGGCTCAAATTTGTGTTGCCTGTATGCTCATGTTTGTGTGACTATCCACTGGAGCGTTGTTGACCTACCACGGGCCATGTCCTTAAAAGAGAAAAACTCTCCCTCTCATTGGCTGCCAGTGAGTCCTAGGGTTTGGGGCTCCTGAGCACCTCCCCTCACTAGACTTTCAGCTGGGTTGCTCTTATTAAATCTTAGGCAGGCATTGTTGGCTTCTGTGAGTTCATGACCACAGCATTCCTATCATGTCCAGAAGAGATCATTTCCCTCTGGTCTTCTCTAAGTTATGGCTCTTACAGTTTTTCTTTCCTCAGTGGTTGCTGAGCCTTGGAGAGAGGCAGGACACAGATATCCCATCTGTGGGTGAGCATGTCTCTGTCACTTATTCTCTGCACTTGACCTTTGTGAGTTTCTTCATTAACCAATACCCACTGCACAAAATAACTTCTCTCATGTGGTCTGAGAATAGCACTAGTTTATGCTTACAATGATAAGCATTTAAGGGTCATGGTTTTATGTCCTATATGAGATTATAGTAGTGAGTTCATTTCTGGGGCCTATGAGCTCCCAACAATGGATTCTCGTGCATATTTATAGTACACATCATATCCTCCTGAGGAGCAGGCCTTCCTTTAATCTCATCAGAAAATAGTTGACTACTCCCATAACAGCTGTGCCTCTACAATACCTGTGGACATTATCTTGAGGGGCCTGTTATTATAGTAGCTCACAGCTAAACTAGACTTTTGATGACTTTTTTCTCCCCAGCAGCCTGCACATCCCTTTCCTACACTGTGAAAGGCCACAGAGAAAGGTCAGTAACAACTGGAATTCTGTATGTCCTGGGAGCAAAATATGTGATGTTTCAGCAACGGGATCTTACCACTAAGTTCAGGAGGAGAGTCAAGATCACCGCTAATAGCGTGTGTTGTGTTTTAGTCTTCAAGACTCCCCTGAGCAACAACTCAAAGGAAGGTAGGAAGTATGCCACACGAGAAAAAAACTTTTTACTTGGCTCTTGTGGCTTCCAGGAGGAGCATTATCCCCTATATAGGGAAATTCTGTTATACTCTCTTGTCTGGAAACATACATTATGTTTATAAAATAGATTTCTTGTGGCTTTCTAAAATATCCTTAGTGTTAACTATCCATCCCTATTCCTCTCCCCCAGCCTACCCTTCCTCCCTCTTCTCACTCAAGCCTCTTTCCCCATTGGCTCCATTTTCCTTTGCATATCAGTGTTCTATTATCCACTTTCCCTTAATGTATTTCTTCCCCCACCCCCCAACAAGGATCCCATTGGTATTCCAGATTAAAAACAGAAATCTGGATATTCACTGCTAGGATCCATATATGATTGCGAACATGAGATGTTTGCCTTTTTGGGTCTAGGTTACCTTAATATAATGTTTTTTTTCCTTCATTTTACTTCCAGGTTTCATTTTTGTTTACAACAGAATAAAACTCCTTTGTGTACAGGTACCACATTTTCGTTATCCATTCATCAGTTGATGGATATTTAGGCTTAACCATATCTTAGCCATTATGAGTAGAGCATCAGTGAAGATGGATAAGTATGTGTCTTTTTAGCAGGATACAGAATCCCTTTGGAATATGCCCGGGAATGGTGTTGCTGGGTGATATGGCAGATCTACTTTTAGTTTTTTTGGGAACTGCTACACTGATTTCCATAGTGGCTGCACCAGTTTGTACTACCACCACGAGAGGTCTGCTTACCCCACACGTTTGACACTATTTTTGTTTTCCGTATGTTTGTTTGTTTTTGAGAAAAGGTCTGAGTATGTAGTTGAGGCTGGACTTGAATTAAAGGAGATCCACCTGCTTCTGTCTCCTACGTGCGGGGATGTTTTCTTAAGCTTTGCCATTTAGACTGAGGTAAGATAACATTTTAAAGAAGTTTCAATTTGCATTTTACCGATGGCTAGGAATGATGAACCCTTTAATAAATATTTCTGAGCCATTTGTAATTATTCTTTTGTGAACTGTTTAGCTTCTTTTGAGCATTTTCAGTAACTTTTTAAATATTCTTTTTCATTATTATTATTATTTACAATTTATTTACTTTGTATCCTGGCTGTAGCCCCCTTCCTCCATTCCTCTTCCCCCCTATGCCCCTCCCCTAATCCGCTGATAGGGAAGGTCCTCCTCCTTTACTATCTGACCCTAGCCTATCAGGTCTCATCAGGACTGTCTGGTTCCTTTTTCTCTTAGGCCTAGTAAGGCCACCTCTCCAGGGGGTGGTGATTAAAGAGCAGGCAACCAAATTCAGGCCGGAGTTACTCCTGTAAAAAGGGCCTCTTAGCACCAGGAGATCACACCCAGTAAGTTTAGCTGACCTGGCAATAAGAGCAACCCACCAGCATCAGCTGTACAGTTTTGGATAACTTGCTTAGTTATCACTGATCTCATCTTTGAAATTTTCCTTGGAATTTAAAATTTTCAAGCTTTTATCATTCTCACTGTTTATTCCATCCATTATAATTTATCTTCCTTCTTTCTTCCTCTCCTCTCTCTCTATTTCCTGTCTTTTCTCTTTTGTGTGCTGTAGTATATATGTGTGGGGTAGAGAACAACTTGTGGCTTGTTCTCTCCTTCCACTGTGTGTTGCAGGGATTGAACTCAAGTTGGAGGTGTGGCAATCGGTGCCCTTATCTGATGCTGATCTTATTAAAAAATTAAAATAAAGTAATGGTTTCATTCTTTTTAAATTTTATATTTGTGTTCTGTCTTTACATCACTTCTCCCTCCCTGACCTCTCTTCAACCCTTCCCTGTCACCCTTCCTACGCCCTTTTAGTTTCACGGCCTCTTTTCCTTTAATTATTATTGTTACACATACACAGACACGCCAGCGTGCACACACATACATGCATGCACACATGCTCGCACATGCACACAAACACAAATACATCATGTTGAGTCATTTAGTGTTGGTCCTATGTATATGTTTTTAAAGGTGACCACTTGTTTTCATTAAGATTTTTAATGACAAAATTTATGTTACTGTATTTCATTGTTCATCTATGTTCACTGTTTCTCCTTTAGGATAGATATTAAATTTTATATATAATTGTATCCAAATCTACAGTGAGCTAGGTTTGTCACCTCATGATTCTTACATTACAAAATGTAAGTTTAAATATCAAAGGACATATGTTTCATTTAACAAAATACTATTCATTCTAATCTAACTTATGAATGATTGCCAATTGGCATTGCCCTTTCCTTTAAAAATATATGCCTACAAGCGTTTTTAGTACTCCCTTTACTTTTTTTAATTATTTTATTTTATTTTTTCTTTATTAATTACACTTTATTCACTTTGTATCCCCCCTGTGGTTCTCTCCCTCCTCCAGTCCCAATCCCTCCCTTCCTCCACCCTCTGCATGCATGCTCCTCCCCAAGTCCACTGATAGGGAAGGACTTTTCCTTCCTTCTCATCCTAGTCAATTAGGTCTCATCAGTAGTGGCTGCATTATCTTCTTCTGTGGCCTGGTAATGCTGCTTCCCCCTCAGCGGGAGGTAATTAAAGAGCAGGCCAATCACCTCATTAGCCATGAGGGAAATGCAAATCAAAATGACCCTAAGATTTCACCTTACACCCATCAGAATGGCTAAGATCAAAAACTCAAGAGACAACACATGCTGGAGAGGTTGTGGAGAAAGGGGAACTCTCTTCCACTGCTGGTGAGAATATAAACTTGTACAACCACTCTGGAAAGGAATCTGGCGCTTTCTCAGACAACTAGGAATAGTGCTTCCTCAAGATCCAGCTATACCACTCCTAGGCATATATCCAAAAGATTCTCAAGTACACAATAAGGACATTTGCTCAACCATGTTTGTAGCAGCCTTATTTGTAATAGCCAGAAGCTGGAAACAGCCCAGATGCCCCTCAGTGGAGGAATGAATGCACAAATTGTGGTATATCTACACAATGGATTATTACTCAGCAATAAAAAAACAAGGAAATCATGTATTTTTTATTTTTAATTATACTTTATTTACTTTGTTTCCCCCCTTTAGTTCCCTCTCTCCTCCCCTCCCAATCTCTTCCTCCCTTCTCCACATACTCCCCTCCCCAGGTCCACTGGTTCCCTTTACTTTTTAAAATCATGAGAAAAGGGTTATGTGGTCTAAACAAAGGAGAAAAAGACAAGATGGATGACAAAGATGTGTGCTATAAGGGAAAAAGATACACTTGGTGTTTATCTTCACCAGATTTCTAGTTTTCTGCTTATGAGCTTCACAGTAGCTGCAGAAGAGAACGGACTGAATGGTAGATGGGGTGCTAGACAATTGAAAAGTCTTTTTTAGGCCTTGCTTCCTTCACTGCAAAATCAAAATGGAAATAGTTATCATAACCCCATAAAAACTTTTATCATAAGTGATTTTTATCTCAGGGCATTAAGATACAAACACATTTGGGCTGAAACAACCTGTCAAGGGATCACAGAGGATCCCTTATTCACGTCAGGTCATATACTTGTTTTTATTATCTGTCAGCACCTCCAAGTCACATTAATGAACAGACTGAAAATTTCACTCAGGGTATTTTTATATAATTATTGTTCACAGAGTTTGAGTCTTTTCTAAAACAAGAACAATTCCATCTATTTTATCTAGGAGTCAGTGAAGAAACTTCAGGTTTATTTTATATCATGCAACAGGTAATGCTTTAAAAATGGAGAAAAAATACTTTTGGTTCTTTGAGGCAGGGTTTCTCTGTGCAGTCTTGGCTGTCCTTTCTGGATTAGCTCTCTAGACTAGGCTGGCCTCAAATGTTCAGAGATCTTCCTGCCTCTGCCTCCCTGAGTGCTGGAATTACAGGCCTACACAACCGTGCTTAGCTGAAAATTCTTTTAAATTATCAAAACATGTTTTTTTTTTTAGTTTTGTATTTGCTTCTTAGACTCGATGTGCTCTGTTTTTAGTTCCTGTAATTTTAGTTCCTCCAATTATTTTTCACCTTTCATTATACTGCCACTTTCTTTGCTTGAGTTATCTATTATTTAAATTATAAATAAATGATAAAATTATAAATTTTATAAAATTTATTATATAAATTATATAAAATTATAAAAATTATAAAATGATAAAAGAGAAGGAAATACACGTTTTAGGTTGGGAGTAAAAAATTTATTGCAAAACTTAGAATGAAAATTTCTTTGATTGAACTTCATGATTCTAGTTAAAACATTTGCATTTAGCCAGCCCTAATGAGACCTGATAAGATAAGGTCAGAGGGAAGGGGAGGAGGACCTCCCCTGTCAGTGAACCAAGGGAGGGGAATGGGAGGAGAAGAGGGAGGAAGAGTGGGACTGGGAGGGGGGGAGGGGGGCTACAGCTGGGGTACAAAGTGAATAAACTGTAATTAATAAAAAAATAAATTTTAAAACATTTGCATTTTATAGGTGTTTTTATTTTTTAATTTTACCTTTATTGAATTAATTTTAAGTATTCTAGACACTGTAATTAGTGACAGGAATTCATGCAGTACAACTTTTTAAAAATTCTCCTCAGGATTTTAAGTTTGAACCTACTTATATTGCAGTAGGGTTTAAAATAGTGAGTTGTTGTTACAAATTTGGTGCTGGCTATTTGTGTTTATAACTTTTTTTCACCTTATACAATGTATTCATAATCATGTTTAGAAATATTTTGTTCTACAATAATAACTTGTATTTTGAAGATGATAGTTGTCTCTTAGAATCACATATATATGCTATATATACATATTCATGAACATTGCTGAAAAATGCAAGATTCAAAAATAGGCATTATTTTCAGGATATGTTAACTTCATTTTTATTATTAGAAAAAATGGTGAGGCCATGGTTTGCCCTCATTACCATTTGCATACACAGAGCTAGATGTGTAGAAGAAGTAGATATATTATGTGATAAAAGGAATCAAATACCATACTCTAATTGCCATTAGCCTAACTGGCCTTATGGATGTGCCACAGCCTGAGACCCTGCATATATTAGCTGGAAAGGAATCTAGTATTTAGCTAAATATCAAAAACTAGCTTTAATATTAATACTTGACATTTCCTAAAAAGATAGCGCTGTTAACATAAAAGCACTATATTCATAATATTACCAATAGCACAGTGCCAACAGGGGCTACTTGTTTTGTTCCAGGTACTAGTTCACATACATCCTATATATTTCCTCAAGATCCCAAAAGCTTGTGTAGAAGATACCATTACTTTTAATAAGGAGAAATGCCCTATTGTCTCACAGCTTCAAAAGGCAATAATGATCCATCATGATCACTATGTATGGTAGGAAAAATGGTGGGTTGGAGCTATCATATATTTGAATTTAAATCATGGACTCATCCCATCAGCCTTCCATTTCATTGTTAATAAAAATACTTCAAGCATATATTCTGTTTGGGTGTCTGCAAACACTGCTGGCAAGAGGCATAAGCTTCCTAGGAAGATAAGCAGGAACTCTTTCTTTGCACTCCCCTCTTCCTCTCTCAGCTGGTGTAGAACTTCTGTGTAGTCTGCTATACTTAAATACCTTTTAGATGTTGGCTTTCCCATGGATGTTGGCATTACAGTTCTTCCAGCTTTATACATTGTAGCAGAAGCCTACTTTGGGCTTGAGGGTCAGGGTGCAGCCAAAAGTCTATGCTGCTTTCTAGGTAATGAGGATGTTTAGTCAGTATACAGTGAGGTGGCTTTAAAGGTTTGTGAAATGTGCTGTTGCTTTTAATAAGCAACATTTCCTTTAAGTTCACCTCAAAAAATAACCCTTTTTGTTTATCTGTTTCCGCCCTCCCATGAGATAACTTTAGCTCTCCCTAGAATCTAAAGGTTTATTGCTGGCTTTTATTTTGTTTTATATTTATTTATGAAATTATAGTATAATTACATCATTCCCTCTTCTTCTCTCTCCCATGTACCTCCTTGCCTCGCTCAAATTCATGGCCTCATGTCCTATGTTACATGTGTGTGTGTGTGTGTGTGTATGTTTATGTATTCCTAAATATATAAGTACAAACTACTCCGTCTCTATAATGATACTTACACATATGTGATTTCAGTGCTGATCACTTGCAATTACATCTCTTAGGGCCCTTTTTCTTCTCTAAGACTAGCATGTTGTGTGTAGTCACTGTGCTTGCTGGTTAATCTCTGAGCAACCTGCAGGAAGGAATGTGGGCTGTTTCTCTACCAGAGTTGATTGTTGTTCCATGTTCACTCCATGTTCCATGTTTGAGGGACTTGAGTTTCAGGGACTATACTTGCCCCTGTCGTGCTGCCAGGTGGCCTACTGCATCACTGGACTGGCTCGTCTTCTCCCACCTCTCTCTGAGTAGTGCAGACCCAACTCTACAAGAGAGGTTCTGTGGTCCACATAGGAGGAACAAGTCAAATCAGTGCTCTGCTGCAGCCGTGAGCTTGTGCCCACACTCCAGTTGCCTTTCCAACCCTGCTCAACTTCAAACAGGTCTTGAGTAGAGTGTAGACTCTGTGGAAGTTAACTCCCCCGAACCGGCACGTTTGAGTCAGAAAGGGAGCCAACTGGTAGAAAGAGGCTGGGATAACCTCAGAGGCAGGATGGAGAAGCAGAAGATTAAAGGAGCCTGTGAGGGTATATTCCATTGCTGGAAAGTGTTAGAATTGCAAATGCTTGTTTTCAACCCATTTGGTTAAATGTCACCTCCAGGATATTTACTGCATGAAAGTTAATCATAGTCATTTAGAGTATTGATGTTTAAGATAAATGAGAGCCCAGTGTAGTGGCACAAGCTTATAACTCCATTCTCAGGCAGCTGAGGGAGGGGCACTGCAAGTTCCTGGCCAACCTGGTAACTCCATGTGTCAATCAATCAACCAGTCATTAAGTGAGGGCAAAAGATCATAATAGGATACTTGAATGTTCCCCATCCAATAAGCAAGTGCCAGTGAGAGCTGACTTAAAAGCTGCACAGCGCGGAGGAAATTCAGGTCTCTACCTCATTCACCTTCTGAAATGACCAGAATATATAGCTTACTTTTGTAAATATGAGGTGCAAAGTTATTATTATGCTTTAATTGATAATAAATTACTAAATATGCAATTATATCTTAGACTCCACCTAGAAAAAATTTAAGTGCCTTTGCTACTATTTAGCAAAAGCTGAGAGGAGTCGGCAGTGACAGTGTTAATCTGGAGAGAGTTCTACCCTCATTGGGACCCAGGGATGGTTCGTTTTTAAATTTTATTATGAGTTACATTTTATTAACTCTGTATCCCAGCTGTATCCCGCTCCCTCATTCCCTCCCAATCCTTCCCTCCCTCCCTCATCTCCTCCCTGCCTCTTTCCAAGTCCACTGATAGGGGAGGAGATTCATCTGACCCTGTTTTATCAGGTATCTTCAGGACTGGCTGCAAAGTCCTCCTCTGTGGCCTAGCAGGACTGCTCCTCCCTTGGGGGGTGGGGAGGTCAAAGAGCCTGCCATTGAGTTCCTACGCATATATCCAAAAGATGCTCAAGTACACAACAAGGACATTTGCTCAAACATGTTTGTAGCAGCTTTATTTGTAACAGCCTGAACCTGGAAACAACCCAGATGTCCATCAGTGGAGATATGGATACAGAAATTGTGGTATTTTTACACAATGGAATACTACTCAGCAATCAAAAAGGAAGAAATCATGAAATTTGCAGGCAAATGGTGGGATCTAGAAAAGATCATTCTGAGTGAGGTATCCCAGAAGGAGAAAGACACACATGGTATATACTCACTCATATAGACCTATAAGATATGATGAACATAATGAAATCTATACACCTAAAGAAGATAAACAAGAAAGAGGACCTGGGGTAAGATGATCAATCCTCACTTAGAAAGACAAATGGGATATGCATTGGAAGTAGGAGAAAACAAGTAACAGGACCGTAGCCTACCACTGAGGGCCTCTCAAAAACTCTAACTAGCAGTGTATCAAAACAGATACTGAGACTCATAACCAAACTTTCGGCAGAGTACATGGAATCATATGAAAGACGGGGGAGTTAGTAAGACCTGGAGAGGACAAGAGCTCCACAAGGACCTAATATATCTGGGTACAGGGTTCTTTTATGAGACTGTTTCTCCAACCAAGGACCATGTGTGGATATAACCTAGAGCCCCTGCTCAGATATAGCCGATGGTAGCTCAGTATCCAAGTGGGTACCCTAGTAAGGGGAACAGGGACTATTTCTGACATGAACTCAACGACTAGTTCTTTGACCTCTCTCCTGCTCCATGAGGGAGGAGCAGCCTTGTTGGGCCACAGAGGAGGACTTCGCAGCCAGTCCTGAAGAAACCTGATAAGCTAGGGTCTGATCGAAGGGGAGGAGACCTCCCCCATCAGTGGGCTTGGAAAGGGGCAAGGAGGAGATGAGGGAAGGAAAGTGGGCTGGGAGGGAATAAGAGAGTGGTCTACAGTTGGAATACAAAGTTAATAAACTGTAACTAATATTTAAAAAATAAAATAAAAATGTTGAGAAATGCTAAAAAAGAAAATGAAACAGCATTATCAACTAAAAAAAAAAAAAAAGAAAATCAAAGTGAAAAATTGTCTAAGTAAATGACAATGCCTGATTTGATCGGTCATTCTGTGTTTAATGCATGTATGTATGTGTTTGTGTGTGCGTGTGTTTGTGTTCATGTGTGTGCATGTGCAACTGTGAGTAAAGCAAGGTGTCTCCAAGCTTGTGGAGGGCAGAGATCACCCTCCAGTGTAATCATGCCTTGGGAGCTATCCATCTCATTTTTTGAGACATGTTCTCTTACTGGGAACCTGACTTACTGATTAAGCAAGGCTGACTGGCCAGCAAGCCACAATATTGATCTAGATATATGTCTCCAGTTCTCAGATTACAGGCAGGCACACACTGCTGTGTCTTTCTTTTTTCTGGGGATGCTAAGGATCTGAACTCATATCCTCATGCTTATACATGCTTACACATTTCTCTAACTGAGACCTCACTCAGCCCCTGTCATCATGATTTGTAACACATTCAGTTATAGAATATAAACTTTACTTTCTGCCCTCCATTGTTTCATCACTGTGTTGTGGATATAGGAATTGGTATTGTTTTAACATTTTTTTTCTACATATGGCTGTGTTGCCTTCAAGATCTTCATCTCACTGCTTCTTCATTTTCTCATTCTGCAGCATACTGACTTCATTTTTGGTGCTGCATATTAATCACAACTTTATCACAGATCTTGGCTGTTATGGCTCAATAAATTTGTTACATTATGGTTCTTAAAGGATGAATTTTGTGTGCTTTTACATTATATTTATGAGCAAGGACCCAAGATCATGAGAAAGTTATTTTATTGATATTTGTTAAGGAAATAATAGCATCAGGAATTTTATTTCTCTCCCAAATAAACAGTGACTATCAACAAGAACTTATGATCCTACTGACTTTTTCACCATTTTCATGAAAATGTTTTGCTGCTTTATCTTTTGAAATTATAGTTTTTACCAAACTAATTTTTCTTTATTCCAGTAGAAAACTAAACAATACAAAATATATGATAGAATTTTGGTGAAATTTAATAAACCTAAAAATAAAACAAACAAAATGCTATCATTGATATGTTCAAGCTTAATAATTATTTTAAGAATGCTATGTTTTTTTTTTTTCATAAAAAATGGGGTGGATGATTTTTACTCTTTACTGAAGAACAAGTTATAGATTCATTGAAAAAATTTTGTTCATAAATATCCATGTGAACATAAGAAATATTTTCATGTTCATCTTTTAAAATAGATTATTTGTATGATATTCCTTATGAAGGCTTCCTGATAAAGGATGCATTTTTGCATACAGTTGGAAAACATTGATTATTCAAGGAAGGCACCCTGATTTGTTGCTGTCTTTCATGAGAACATTTCTTGCTTCTATTATAAGTAGAAAGATAGCAAAGGAAAAAGTCAGCTTTCTCACTGCACACAGTCTTACACTGTCAGAAATGTCACAGGTTAATGGCACAGCCCAGCTCCATTTATCTTATTCTGGCAACTCATTCAACCTAGCACAATCTAACAAAAACATTCCTCCTGGGCCAGGAGACATTCTCTGCTTTGTCTCCCTTACTGTGGTGTCTGGGAGAGCATTTACTGTGCATAAACTTTGCTTCAGGTTGCTTCAACCCTCCTCACTAAGGATATGGCATTTTAGAGTCTCATAGCCAAACTTTGGGCAGAGTGCAGGAAATCTTAGTAAAGAATTTCAAAATAATTCATCAAATATAAGTTAAGAGAGCATATATATAAAACTTCAGCTAAGTTGATGATCATGTAAAAAACATAAAGGTGTTTGTAATTTTTCTCTCAGGAGATGTAAATGATTTAAGGGTATATTTTGAATTCTCTGAATGTCTGAGTAAATTTAATTATCTGCCATGGAAGTTCATTTTAATGTCAGAATTGCTGTAGGTGTTGTAGGCATTATCTAGGTCACTTGGTAAATGTGCCCCACTAGCTCAGGAATATGTCCTCACAGTATTGACAGAATGTCAGCAAGTTATGTTTCTTGAATTACTTTAAACCCATTTCTTATTCTGAATTTGATAGTTAGCAATATATTGGTTTCTCCATAAGGAGATTATCATACAAAAATGGTATCTGGAGTAATTTTCTGTGGTTTTGGTGGTCAGGATTGGTGAGACCTACATTCACTGAAATAGAAAATCAAACTTAAAAATTGAGAAATATTTTATGTTTTAGGAATGATCCCTTCATAAGTGTATATGTGTTTTTCTACCTTTTTTTCCTTTTTTTAATTTTATTTTTTTCTTATCATTACATTTTATTAACTGTATCCCAGCCATATCCGCTCCCTCATTCCCTCCCAATCCCACCCTCCCTCCCTCATCTCCACCATGCCCCTTTCCAAGTACACTGATGTGGGGGGATCTCCTCCCCATTCATCCAATCCTGTTTTATCAGGTATCTACAGGATTGGCTGCAAAGCCCTCCTCTGTGGCCTAACAGGACTGCTCCTCCCTTGGGGGGTGGGGAAGTCAAAGAGCCAGTCATTGAGTTCTACTATTTTGAGAGACTTTATATTTTAAAATAAATTATGGTTGCAATCCAAATGATATTTTTATTCCCATAATTCCTATTGTTCTGTGTATTATTAATGATTATTAATATATAGTCAGTTTCAAAAATTTGTCATTTATTTTTTATATACAATGCATAGTCTGTTACCCTTGCAGATGTAGCATTGTTTCTAATCTTGTTTTCCTCTGTATGTGAGCTTTTAGACTGATAACAAGAAAGGTAAGTCATTTTTTTATTTTAAACACCTTCTTCAGCAGAATATTCTCTTAAATATTATAATGTACTTAATTTGATATTTCTGTTTTTAATTAATTAATTTTATGGAGAAAACTAATATTTGTTTTTAAAAAATCTGATTTTATTTCTTTCTTATAGAGATTTTATGTTAATGTTCTAAAAAGATGTATACATGCATGTTTAAGTGCATCTTTAAGTGGTTTAAGTGCATACTTTTTTTGTTTGTTTGTTTTTCAAGACAAGGTTTCTCTGTGTAGCCTTGACTGCCCTGGATTCACTTTGTAAGCGGCTGACCTTGAACTCACAGAGAACTGCCTGGTCTGCCTCTCTGAGTGCTGGATGACAGATGTGTACCACCGTGCCCAGATACATGTATACTCAATTACTAACATCTTAATAAAATTATTTTGGTATTATTGAAAACAACTGAAGAATAAAACATTAGGCCAACAGAGCCACATTTATATGTATTTTATAGTAATTTATGTTATTTAAAAATTGTACTGGCTTTTTATTTTATAAGTATAGTGCTTTACATAATAGAGAATTATAAGACAGCAGTTAAAATTGTCTCACAGATCCTGTTGAAGCAGACCTTTAAAATATATTTTTAATTCTTTAATTTTTAAAAATTTTCTTGGAGAGTTTTAATCGATTCCCCCCTCCCACAACTCCTCACAGATCCACTCCTTCCTTATCCACCCAACCTTGTGTCTTTTTATCTATTTTAAAAATTAGCAGCAGAGGAAGGTGAGAGGGTTGGGAGAGAGAAGGGAAACAGGATGGGGTGGCAGCTCTGAAACATGCTGCAAACCTGTGGCAAGGTAGGCTTCTGGGAGGATATTGGGGGTAACTCTAGCTGAGACTCCTAGTAGCAAGAGACATAGAGATGGACATGGCCACCTCCTCACCTGTCAAGACTTCCAGTGGATGAAGGGGGACACAACCCACACACAAAACCTTTGTCTCAAAGCACACCCTGCCTACAAGATGAGGAGGCATAGAGAAGGAGCAGAGACTGACTGAAGGGCCAACCATTGACTAGCCAACCTGAGACCCAACCAATGTGAGAAAACCAACCTCTGACACAACGATACTCTGCTATGCTTGCAGACAGGAGCCTAGCCTAACTGTCCTCTGAGAGGCATCACTTAGCAAGAAATGGATTGAAACAGATGCTGCGAGCCACAGCCAAACATTAAGTGGGTCTCGGGGAGTCTTGTGGAAGAGTGGGGGAAAGATAGAGAGACCAGGAGGGGACAAGAGCTCAACAAGAAGACCTACAGAGTTAACTATCCTAGGCCCAGAAGGGCTCACAGAGACTAAACCACTAACCAACGACCACACATGGAGTGGACCTGGATCTCCTGCACATATGTAGCTGATGGGCAGCCTGGTCTTCATGTGAGTTCCCTAGCAAGTGGGGTGGGGCTGTCCCTGACACGGACTCTGTTGTCTGCTTGTGGATCACTTTCCCCTAGCTGGGATGTCTTGTCTGGTCTTCGTGGATGAGGATGCTCTTTGTCCAGATGCAACTTGATGTTACAGGGTGTGTTGGTAAGGGGAGGTTCCCTTTTCTGAGGAGAACTGTAGTGGGAAAGTGGAACGATAGTGGGAGGGCAGGACTGAGAAGAGAGGAGGTAGGGACTGCAATTGGGACGTAAAATGAATGAATGAACGAATTAATTAATAAAAAATCTTTCAAGACCAATTTGTGATGTCCAAATGCTATTAACTGTGTCATCTTTCTCTGAGGTATGTTGACTCACTGGGAGGCTACACCATAGGAGAATGCTCCCTCTTCTTTACAGTAGCTAATATGTACTAATAGTACCATAGCTGGGGTTATTTGCCAACTTCCCTCTCCATGCTTGTGTTTGGTCTGGCTTGGGCTTGCCATAGGCTTTGTACATACCATCACAACTGTGAATTCAAATGTGAAGCTGCTGTGTTCAGAAGATAATGTTTCCTTCTATGTATCCAGAACTTTTGGCTCTTACAGTCTTTCTATCCCTTCTTATGCAATAATTACTGAGCCTTGGGAGAGAGGGTGTCGTCTATATGTTCCCTTTAGGTATAAGTATTATGTAGTCTTTTATTTTCTGCACTTTACCAGTTGTGGATCATGGTGTTAATCACTGTATATAACAACTGAAGGTGACATTTGGATTGTGAAGGTTAAGAGATGAGTATAATGAGTCATTAGAAATTGGTTTAATGATGTGATATTTAACAGAATAATAGTAAGATGTTCTCTCCTATGGCCCACAACCTAGTTAGGTATTGGTTCTTAGTGCAATAAAAGTACCACGTACAGGTTTCTTCTTGAGAAGTAGAACTTAAGTACAATCAGAAAGTGACTGGCTACTCCCATAATGTTTATGCCATTATTTCACTGGTAGACATGTCTTGCCAAGCCAGTCTATATATCTTTCTATAGAAGCTTCTAAAGTAGTAGGTTTCCATATGTCTTTTTTTAAATGGTCTTTAGTGTTATATTATCCCATCTCCATACTATCCTACACTCCCTTAAGTAGACATTTTATACAGCAAAATAAATTACATTTTGGGGCTATTTCTAGTAACTCTAAGAAAGTAGTAGGTCAGTTAATTAGAGTTCTTACATTTGTGTGGTTTTAGTGAATCTAAGTTTTAATTTGTAGTTCAGGAAAATCTGCATGCTTCTCTATATCATTTTGTGTTTGTTGATTTGGTCATTGAGTCCCATTGTTGTAAATAGTTCTCATATTTGTTCAGATTATAGACCTAACAGATTATGATGCTTACTATGTGGGTAGTCATTAATTTGTTTCACAGTCAGTTAATATTGGTGAGAACGATTTCCTTCAGGCTGAGAAGTTTTCTCTATTGATTAAACACATTTATCTATTAAACAGTCTTATCTATTGATTAAACACGTTTATTTCACACGGAGCTTTCTGATTCTTTTGTGCCTGTGCAAATTCTATTTGACTTACAGAATTTTTTTAATCCTGATCATGTTCCCGCCTACTGCTTTCTTGTTTATTCTGCAGTTGTGACTTCTGTCCACTGCTCCTCACATGGCACAATGCTGTTGCGACTCCTGTGTTCCACATACAATTCTGTTGCCTGTGTCTGCTCTCTCTTTCTGTTTAATGCTCCTGTAGACTTTCATTGTTTCAGACTTCGTTCTACCAGTAGTCTTATAATATTTATTTATTAATTGAAAATCACTGTTCTCATTAATTCATTGTATTTGCTTAAAGCATTCTTAGAATTTTAACTCATGTTGTATTACTGTTAGCTTTTATAACTATATTTAAGACTGACAATTTAGTTTTGCAAGAAAAAAATCTTAATATTATGTTTGTGTTGTTTCTAAAGGACTTTCTACTTGTTTATCAAACAATAAATAGAGTGTTGGTATATATGTTAATCCATTTCTCAACAATTGACTAGTAATATATTACTATAGCAAAGTGGTCAAATTTTTTCATAGTACTAATGAAAAACATTGATTGTATGTGCCTTTGTAAATGTTTGATATGTTACTAATTCTACTTTCAAGAAGTAGTTGGCATTCTCAAATAACAGTCACACTCAAACTATTTGTGAGTTTGAATAACCTGTGCTATACAGTGAAAGACAGTCTAGGTAACAAAATGAAAACTTGTCTGGGAAAATATCAAACTAACACTAACCCAATAAATAATGTAAAGAAATGATGAAAATTGGGATTTCTGTCCTTTGGTAGGTATCCCAATTCTAAATTTCATTGAAAAGTTACTCTGGAAGCAACTTGGTTATGAGTAAGAACATTTTATTACTTTCCATTATATATATTATTAAGAGGAAAACCAGTGTACCATCAGTCTATATTTTTTGTTTATTTCATATTACATTGGTTTGTTTTTTACATAAGGTCTTGCTATGCAACCCAGTCTATCCTCAGCTTCACTCGATGTGGACCAGGCTGGCCTTGAACTCACATTTTTCCTTTCTCAGCTTCCTAAGTGCAGGGGTTATAGGCATACACCATCTTCCTTTGCTGTTTATATACTTCAAATTCAGTCAGATGTCTAATAGTAATTGTAAGACAATCTAGATTTAAAGGTGTTAAAATAAGACAAATTAAGTATTTTAGAATTCATGGCTTCTTAGAATGCTTATGAAAATTGATGAGTAGAATACCTGACACAAGCTAAACACTTAATAAATATTAAAATACATTTTTTATGTCCCTCAACTGAAGAATGGATAAGAAAATTATGGTTCATTTACACAATGGAATACTACTCAGCCATTAAAAACAAGAAAATCATGAAATTTGCAGACAAATGGGTGGAACTAGGAAAGATCATCATGAATGAGGTAACCCAGACCCAGAAAGACACACATGGTATTTTCTCATTTATAAGTGGATATCAACCATATAGTATAGGATGTCCATACCACAACTCATAGGCCCAAAGAAGATAAGTAACAAGGAGGACCCAAGGGAGGAATGAATGAATGAATGAATGAGTAAAATACTATTTTTCAAAAATAGGGAACAAAACTCAGAAATCTATGTTGTTATAAAATTTAAATTAATGACAGTAGTATTTGTATTTATTGATAATGCTTTTGAAAATCTAGACTTAACAATCAGAATTATGTTGTGTGAGTTACTTGATGGCTCAGCTTTCTTTCTGATTAGCAAAAATTAGCTATATGCTAACACTTTATTTTTAGATTAAAGTATTTTATAGCGTCTCACCTGCTTTTTGGGGGTTGTTATTAGGTACCTTGCACTATTATCAGTAAGCTCTGTTTCTCAGAACTGTACTTCCAGCTTTACTGGGTCTCCAGCTCCATATCAGGTGAAAGAACATGTCTCTGCTGATATGTGTGACAGTTCATCATAGTACATTGTGTTTTGTTGTATCTGTTTCTCTTGCGGATCCTGCAATAAAAATCCCCTTCTTATTAACAATTAAATCATTTTCTTATAGAGCTTAAAAAGAGAAGTGGAAACTGAGTTTTATGTAGCTGCTTAGCTAATGAAGAATTTCCACCAGTAAATGTATATTGCAGAACCTGTCCAGATCCTTGACACTATGCTTTATCTTCATATCTTCTTTATCTTACGAAGTACATAAGTACTTCTGAAATAGGCAACTCTTCCCATTCACATTTAACATTCCATTACTATGTTAGTTTCAGTAACTGGATTTATATAGAAAAAAAAATGCTTTCCAGTTACAATGAAAAACAGTTTTGGAACAGTAAATTGGTTTACTAAAATAAATACTTTTTATTCAGAATTTTATACTAAGCAAGACCATGTAATAAATCTCAAGGAGATAAAAATATTAGCCTCTAGCATATAGGCAAATTTTGTATATGTTTTAAGTAATAGGTAATTATTTATAGGTCCTTAAAGTTACAAATGTAACCTCTTCAATATTCTAGGTACTAAAAATTTAAATTTATAAGTCTGCTGGACTGAAATTTGTGAGGTAAAATTAACCTAAGAAAGCAAGCAGAACCAGAAGAAGAAGAGAAAGGGGAAGGATATTCGGAATTGTCAGGCCTGTTCTAAATTCAGGTATAAATAAAGCAGACTCTTCCCTGGAAAGAGTCATAGTTGAAAAACAAAATTAATTATCAGTGCAAAGTAAAATGCAGCAAAGGGGAACAGAAAGAGATGCCATGTGCCCAGCAGTAAATGAGAGTAGTTCTCTTTAGTCAGGGATAAGAGAGTTAAGAAAATCTTATCAGTGACCTTTGGAAAATGAAAAGAAGGTTGTGAAGCCGACAAGGGAAAATGGCATAGTGCAATTACTAGGCTGACTGGCACACATGATTATACCATATTCTGAGTACATGATGTATGTTCTCTGAGTATTAACAGCCGTGCATATTATATGAGTACATTATAAAGTGTGAAAGAGCATAACACATTCTCACAAGTGCAAAAAAGAAGTGATGTCATTTCTAATTATATAGAATAATTATTTTATTCATGGTCTGTAATATGTAAGGGTATAAGGTAGCAAATATATATAAAAGTTTGCCACTGATAGCTTAAAAGTTTCAGGCTGGGGAAGACTCTTCTTTATGGCTTCAGAGAGAGTTACTCTGATGTTTCATTTTCACACTCGACTCAACTGAACTGAAAATCTCCTAGGAGATGGTGACAAATCAATGACATGTCTGTAAAGGCACTTTGGGGTTAGCTGGGGAAGGAGCATCCACACAGCCTGTGGTTGGTACCCTGCCATGAGCTGGCAGACGAACCAGAAACTGGCCCAAGTACCTGTCTCAGCGTCTCACTACCATCACGTGACTTTCTCTGCCTGGTCACTGTCTCTAACCATGATGAGTGAATACCTCCAAAACCATGAGATAAGTTAATCTCTTTCTGCTCCTTTTACATTACCTATAACCATCTCTGTTTATTATAGCCACATTTATTTGAATATATCAGTGATAATAATTTGTCTCATTAAAAAAAAAAGTGAAGGGGCCAGCTGACTGCATTCACATATTTACTGTCATGACTAAATACCCCGGACTTCATGAAAGAAACATGCAAGTTTACATTATTCCAGCTCTGGAGTCTGGAAGCTCCAGGCTAAGCTCCTTTTCGGCTGAAGGAGTAGAAGCACTTGATGCAGATTCCTCAAGTAAGCCTCATGATCCATCCCATATGTAACAGAGTGTCTCGATATGAGCCATCCCGTATGTAACAGAGGGCAAGGTGTCTCTGTACAGTCGCCAGCTTGCAGGATTAGGACCCCAGTGTTTGATTCAGCTTAACTAGAATCATGTCTTCTGAAGGCTCCATGTCTTCACATATATGCTAATGTCACATTGGGTGTTAGGGCTTCTATGTATAGATACTATGTGGCCAGTTGAGATCACAGCACCTGCAAATCTCTATTTCATTGCTTATATCCATTCATTAAACTGTCACCTGACCTTCCCAAAACTGCTCTCAGATATTTTAGATTCTACCTCTATAGAAAATATCTGTACTTAAATTAGTAGTTGAAAAAAACAGAAAGGACATTTTTAAGATCTTAAATTAAGCTTAAAAAAGCTTTTGGGAAAGATAATAACATAAGAAAACAAGGGGACTCCATATTTTTTATTTTCATCTTCCAGCCTAACACTATACGTAATACACTACCGTTCACAAACCACTTACTGGAAAAATATCAGCCAAAGGCACACATGGTGATGCACGCCTTGAATCCTAGCAGACAGGAGGCAGAGACAGGAAGGTCTTTGTGATTTTGGAGTAAGCTTTGTCTACAAAGTGAGTTCCAGACCACACAGGGTTTCATAATAATACCCTTTCTCCACTACTAAAAATCAGCTGAATATATCAGAACAAACTAGTTTTTTTCCTATGGTTTCCTCAACTTTCTTCTCAATAAATTTCCATTATACATTTATTTTATACAATTGTTGTTCCAGGTCATTTTTGTGGCGTGAATGTGAAATAGTCCCACCGCTGCTGTTTGTGTGAACAGTTGGCCCTGAGCTGGTGGCACAACTTTGGGCATGTTATGGAACCACTGGGAAAGCGTGTAGAGCAGCGATGACAAGTGACACACACCCACTGCCAATACCAAGCTGCTTTACCTGCTCTGATGGCACTATGCCCCTAAACATCAAGCCCAAATTAACTTTTCCTCCTTAAATTGCTTCTGTCAGGCATCCTATCATGGAGATGAGAAATTCTAAATAATGCAAGTCATATTCAGCTTTAGTCTATCTCTCTATGGAACGTAATGTCTGATGGGTAAAATGTTATGTGACACCGGGTACGGAGGAGAACAGCTGTAATCCCAGGGCACGGGAGGACAAGGCAGAAGCAAGGGTTCTGTGCCAGCCTGGACTAGAGCATCCTATATGCATAGTGAAATTGTACATATGGGAAATTGCAATATGATGGAGGCTCAGGTGGGGGAAGCACAGGGAATTTTAAGCATTACTTAGAAAAGAAAGAGGAGCAAGACTCTAAAGTAGATATCCTGATTATTTGTTTTTTATCATCTCAACACAAGCTAGAGTCAAATGGGATAAGAAACCTTGATTACCTGTAGGCAAGTCTATAGGCCATTTTCTTGATTGATAATTGATGAAGAAGGACCCAGGCTATTGGCAGCAGTGCCATACCTGGGCAGGTAGGCTTTTCTGGATGTATAAGAACGCTGACTGAGTCAGCCAGAAAGAGCAAGCAAGTAGGTAATGTATTCCACGGTCTTGACTTCAGTTCCTGCCTTGGCTCCTCATAATGACATTCTGCAACCTGTAAATAAACCCTCTCCTTGTCAAGTTGCTTTTCATCACGTTATTTTTATCACAGCAATAGAAAGCAAATGAAGACAGTAGACATGGAGAGTGTATTGGAATGGCTTATATCTCCTTAATTAGGAATACTTAGCTGGGATATTGCAGAAATGCTTCAGAATTAAAACATATATCAGGAATATGGTAATTAACACGTCGGTGTCAAAAGTGAAGAGGTTGTAATATATACTTGCAAATGGTAAATTGGCCCACTGTAATTTCTTCTGTGTGTTAAGCAGAGGAAAATACCCAGTTGTGAGACATAAGACCACGTTTCACCTACAGCAATATCAGATACAAGAGAATTTATACCTCTTTCCCAAGGGCCATTTTCTTTAGGGTAAGGCAAAAAGGTCCAGATAATATCTCCATGTAGTTGCATTACAACAGAGATGTATCATGTTTCTGGACATGGTAGGGCTCAATAAACATATCTGAACATTGTAACAAAGGAAGAACACTTTCTTTATTACAGTGAACAGTAAACAAATCAGGTCCTTAGTCTAGATCAGCAGTTCTCAACATGAGAACCTGGTCATGATCCCTGTCACAGGGGTCACATACCAGACATCCTGCATATTAGATAGTCACATTAGAATTCATAAAAGTAGGAAAATTATAATTATGAAGTAACAACAAAAATAATGTTATGGTTGGTGATCCCCCCAACAGGAGAAACTGTATTAAAGGGTCAGAGCATTAGGAAGATCAAGGACCACTGTTCTAGATGGGCATTTTCTATCAATCAAGTCTGTTCTTTCTAAAAATATTCATGAAAACTTAGAACAAAATAATACTCCTGCTTGAAAGGCAGTGGATGAGAGCCAGGCAAAACTGATTCTCAATTTTAAGGCTCTTTATAGTTACATTTTACTGAATACAAAATTTTGGTTTTGTTTTGGAGGTAAGCTTAACCTGGTAAGTGGAGGCAGGGTGCTCTTGGGAAGACAGGCTGCATTGTTTGCTTGAGGCAAAGAAATCTCTGGGAAATGGGCAGGGCAAGAATGGTCAGGGTTTTACAGTTCGCAGTGCACAACAAGCAAGTACAGGGACCTTCATGGATTGTCTTGACGCGCATACAACTACAAAGTAAATCGGCCTGAATTCTTATGTCAAGAACTGATTGTACTGCATGCTTGATAACTGTGTCTTTTAAGACGTGTCTAGTTCAACCTACTTTGCTTTTTATATGCTCTATAAACTTTTTAGAGCTCAATCCCCATTTACTTTTCTACTGTCCATAAGCCTGTATATGGGTTTAAACAAAGACTTTTGAGTTCCACATTTTGTTTATAACTTTAGTGATAGTAGCAAACAGTAAATTCTTAGGATAAAGCATTTGTCTGCATCTACTACAAAGAACAGTGTTTTTTATTTATTTATTTTTTATTTTCTTAGCACTCAGGAGTAATAGCCTCAAACCATGGTCCATAATAAACAAAGCATTTTTTTTTCTCAATTTCCTAACACCTTTCTGTGTTATGCTTTCATATATATCAGCATTTGCAACTAGAAAATACCTTGTATTTAAGTTTGGTTTATGAAGTTTGTTGGTTTGTAAATTCTATAACGTTAGGATATCCCCTATCAGTGGACTTAGAAAGGAACAGGGAGGAGATGAAGGAGGGAGAGTGGGATTGGGAAGGAATGAAGGGGGACTACAGCAGGGATACAAAGTAAATAAACTGTAATTAATATAAAAAATAAAAATAAAAAAATGTCACATCAAAAAAAAAAAAAGAAAGAAAAAAGATATTATCATAACGGTGCCCTGGTTATAGTCTCTGTGTTTCTTATGGAACAAAATGAAAGTGCTTTCCAGTTGAGTGTGGCAATTATCAAGGGTGTTAGGCACTGTTGTGATCTTTTTCATCCTGTATATGACTGAGTAATTCATAAAGGACAGACATGTGCTTATCTCATTCCAGAAAATGGGAAGCTTGAGAGCAGGCAGAGTTGTGTAGTAATGGCTGCACAGGTCAGGAAGGACTACTGTGTCCTCACAGAGAAGACGACAGAAGGACAGGCTAGTCAAAGCATAAGGCCCTTAACGCAGTTAACCACATTGATTAGGAAGGAAAGCTCATGAGCTGATCACCTCCTGAGGGCCTTCATCCTAATCCTAACACACCGACAACACCAGACTTTTAGAACGATGTGTTCAAACAGTGTAGGAAAGCCAATGCATGAGAAAACACACACAGTGGCCATGCATGCACACTCACACACACATTCATCCTTAAGTTTTCATCTTTTTGTCTCTGTGCTGCTGGGTGACTAGAGTTTGAACAGAGACAGAAGCTCCTGATTCTGTTCTTTATGCAGAAGAGCTTTTTAGAGGCTTCTTAGCTCATGCCTTTCCATCCTCATTAGAGGGTACACACAGATTGAGGGCAAGTGGAAAGCAGCATCTGTACTCAGAAGAAAAAGTAACAAGAACAAATACTTGCTCAGGTCATACGGCAATCACATGCCATTTTGGATGGATGATTATAAACATCCTTGAAATGAATCACTGGTGTTTGCTGTATCTCACACAGACAAAAACAGGCTTTATGTTCTGTTCACAATACTATGTTCTGGATGTTAAATAAAATCATTGCAGTAAAATTCTGTTTCCCTAATTCCTTTCTTGGCCCTTTTGTCTTTGGTATACAGGAGGGCTTCTGATTTTTTTGAGTTGATTTTGTTTTCAGCCACTTTGCTGAAGGTGTTTATCAGCTGAAGGAGTTCTCTGGTTGAATTTTTGGGGTGGCTCATGTATACTAGCATATCATCTGTGAATAATGATACTTTGACTTCTTCCTTTCTGATTTGTCTCCCCTTGATCTCCTTTAGTTGTCTTATTACTTCAAGTACTATGTTGAAGAGATATGGAGAGAGTGGACATCCCTGCCTTGTCCCTGATTTCACTGGGATTGATTTAAGTTTCTCTCCATTGAGTTTGATGTTGGCTATAGGCTTGCTGTATATTGCCTTTACTATGTTTAGGTATATGCTCGTATCCCTGATCTCTCCAAGACTTTAAACATAAATGGATGTTGGATTTTGTCAAATGCTTTTTCAGCATTTAAGGAGATGATCATGTGGTTTTTCTCCTTCAGTTTGTTTATATGGTGGATTACATTAATGGATTTCCATATATTGAACCACCCTTGCATACCTGGGATGAGGCTTAAGACCTAGAACTCATTGACACAGGAGGCTATTTCCTGAACAGAACACCAACAGCATAGACTCTAAGATCAACAATCAGTAAATGGGACCTCATGAAATCAAAAAGCTTCTGTAAAGCAAAAGATACTGTCGTCAGAACAAAACGACAGCCTACAGACTGGGAAAGGATCTTCACCAACCCTATATCTGACAGAGGGCTAATATCCAGTATATATAAAGAACTCAAGAAGTTAAAAAGCAACAAATCAAGTAATCTAATTAAAAAAAGGTTTACGGAGCTAAACAGAGTACACTCTGTAGAGGAATGTAGAACGGCAGAAAAACCCTTAAAGAAATGCTCAACCTCATTAGCCATCAGGGAGATGCAAATCAAAACGAACCTGATATTTCAATTTACACCCATCATAATGGCTAAGATCAAAAAGTCAAATGACAATACCTGCTGGAAAGGATGTGGAGAAAGGGGAACCCTCCTCCATTGCTGGTAGGAATGTAAACTTGTATAACCACGTTGGAAATCAATCTGGCGCTATCTCAGACAATTAGGAATAGTGCTTCCTCCTGATCCAGGCATGCCACTCCTAGGTGTATATCCAAAATATGTTCAAGTACTCAACAAGAACATTTGCTCAAACATGTTTGTAGCAGCTTTATTCATAATAGCCAGAACCTGGAAACAACCCAGATGTCTGTCAATGGAGGAATGGATACAGAAATTGTGGTACATTTACACAATGGAATACTACTCAGCAATTAAAAACAAGGAAGTCATGAAATTTTCAGGCAAATGGTGGGACCTAGAAAAGATCATCCTGAGTGAGATATCCCAGAAGCAGAAAGACACACATGGTATATACTCACTTATAAGTAGATACTAGACCTATAAGATAGGATAAACATACTAAAATCTGTACACCTAAAGAATTTGAACAAGAAGGAGGACCCAGGGTAAGAAGATCATTCCTTACTTAGAAAGACAATTGGGATGGACCTTGGAAGTAGGAGAAAATGAGAAGTAGGATAGGATCCTACCCCAGAGGGCTTCTGAAGGACTCTACCTACCAGTGTATCAAAGCAGATGCTGAGACTCATGGTCAAACTTTGGGTAGAGTGCAGGGAATCATATGAAAGAAGAGAGAGTTAGTAAGACCTGGAGAGAACAGTTGCTCCACAAGGACTAAATATATCTGGGCACAAGAGCTTGCCTGAGACTGATTCTCCAACCAGGGACCATGCATGGATATAATTGAGAAACCCTGCTGGGGCATAGTCCATGGCAGCTCAGTATCCAAGTGACTTCCCTAGTAAGGGGAACAGGTACTGTCTCTGGCATGAACTCTGCGGCTAGCTGTTTGACCTCTCCACCCCCCCACCCCTTGGGAGGAGCAGCCTTGCTAGGCCACAGAGGACATTGCAGTCAGTTCTGGTGAGACCTGATAAGCTAGGGTCAGATGGAAGGGGAGGAGGACCTCCCCTATCAGTGGATTTAGAGAAGGTTAGGGAGGAGATGAGGGAGGGAGGGTTGGATTGGGAGGGAATGAGGGAGGGGACTACAGCTGGGATACAAAGTAAATAAACTTTAATTAATATAAGAAATAAAAATAAAAATATAATAAAAAACAAAAAATTCTTAATTGTCATCATCACTGTTCCAAGTTACCTAACCACAAATGGGATTAGACAAACGTTTGAAATTAAAGATCACAATTTGTTCATTTTATGTGAGTGGGTGTTTGCCTATCTGTATGTCTATGTACTAAATGTGTGCATTCCCCAAGGAATCCAAAAGAGGGGATCAGATTTCTAGAAACTGGAAGTAAAAAAAACAAAACAAAACAAAACAAAAAAAACCAAACCCCCCCCAAAAACCAAAACAAAACCAAAACAAACAAACAAACAAACAAACAAAAACAAACAACCACAACTGTGAGCCATTATTTGGGTACTAAATAGAAAAGGAGTCCTCTGGAAGAATAGCCAGTGCTCTTCACCATTGAGCCCTCTCCCTTGGGCCTAGGTAAGAACTCATATTGGAGTAACAGAAGACTAACACCGCAGAAGCAGATGTTGGATGGTCTTTGGAAAATGTAATTTCCACAGTTACCTAGGGTTACTTTTTTATTTTTATTTTTTAACTCATTTAATTTGATTTCATTTTTTAAAAATTTTAATTAATTAATTAATTACAATATTTTACTTTGTATCTCCTCTGCAGCCCTGTCCCTCATCTCTTCCCAGCCCTACCCATCTTCCTATTTTCTCACTATGCCCTTTCCCTAGTCCTCTGATAGGGGAGGACCTCCTCCCCTTCTATCTGACCCTAGCTTATCAGGTCTCATCAAGGCTGCTGTATCATCTTCCTCTGTGGCCTGGCAAGACTTCACCCCCCAGGGGGAGGTGATTAAAGAGCTGGCCACTGAGTTTATGTCAGAGACAAACCTTGATCTCCTTACTAGGGCAGAAACTTGGAGAGTGAACACCCTATGGGCTTCCTCTGAACAGGAATGCATGGATGCATGGAGTTCTAGGTCCTCTCCATGCATGGTTCTTGGCTGGAGTATCGGTCTCTGCAGGCCCCAACTGGACCCAGGAATTTTGGCTCTGTTGGTCTCTTTGTGGAGCTCCTGTCCCCTCCAAGTCTTTCTATCTCCCCCTTCTTCTATAAGGTCTCTGGCATTCTGCCCAAAGTTTGCCTATGAGTCTCAGTATCTTCTTTGATACCTTGGTGGGTAGAGTCTTTCAGAGTTCCTCTGTAGAAGGCTCCTGACCTGTTTCTTGTATTCTCCTACTTCTGATGTCTATCCTGTTTGTCTTTCTAAATGAGGATTAAGCTTCTTCCCTAGGTTCCTTGTTGTTTAGCTTCTTTAGGACCTTAGATTTTAGTTTGTTAATCCTATATTATATGTCTAATATCCATTTCTAAGTGAATATATCCCATGTGTGTCTTTCTGCTTCAGGTTACCTCACTCAGGATGATTTTTACAAGCAAATTGGAATTTTACGTTAAGGTTACTTGCTACCAATGCTGACAACACAAAAATGAATACTAATACAGACCTACCTAACTATCATTTTTATAAACTATGAGGTGGTATGTTCATAATATTCTGTAGATTTCTCTTATGGTCAGTCTTAATAGGCACCTTGATTAGGTCTGAAATCACTAGAGGATATACCTCTGGGTATATCTGTGAAGGTGTTTCAGGGAGAATTACCTGAGGAGGTTGGGTAAGAAATCGCTCTCCCACTGTGTGTGTGTGTTTGTGTGTTTTTTATTTTCATGAATTTTAACAATAGAGATTAAATAAAATTTGATATATAATATGGCTTATCATATATTTAAATTAATATATACTTGGTATATGATGTCTAACTAGTTCCTTTTATTCTTAATTTTTCGTTTCAATTGGAATAGAGATAGAATAATTTGATTAGTGAGTTTATAACCTAATATATTAAGATCAGATAAAATTAAAATATTTAAGCCATAGGCTATTTGGTAAGATTTAACTTATTTAATTGTATTTATAATATTTTTACAGTTCATGCATTTAAAGTTATATACTTCCTTTTTTATCTTGTAAAGAAAATTATTCCTACTCTTGATTATCTTACGACCTAAGAAGAATTTTCTGTGGATATTTAGGAACTGGCACAACTCTGGTCAGATTTTACTAAAAAATGTGTCTTTAAAAAGTGTTCTATGTTATTGTCCTAACTTAAATCACGGTTGGAGGGCAAGGCACGAATTCAGAGGTAATGCACAGTTGAGCCTAAGTTAGCACGTGCTAGTCCCTAAACTCTACTGGTATGTTTTTGACAAACAACAAATTAAACAATCAGTTCTCGTGCATTCCTGTGCTCAGAAATAAATGGAGTAGAGACAAATCAATAACCCCAAATAGAAAAAGACAAAGGCACTAGTACAATAAAAGTGATTTCCTAGTCTCCAAGAGAATGCTATAAATAATGGGAAGAAAACTCATATGCATGCCCTTAAAGGGTTTTCTTTGTGGATAGGTGAGAAATCATGTTATTTTTCAAAATTTGTTATGGATAGTTACTGTTCTATTGTTGCTTTGCCTGTGAAAATAGGACCATAAAATCGAAACCTCTGTAGGGAGAGAAAATGAAAAGTTAGGACAGTATTGATTGCATTTCTTTCCTTACTAATGAAGGTTATATTGCATAATATTTTTTTCCTCCTGATCTCACTAAAAGGAATTAGGAAATAGCATGGAATGTTTCCAGAAACACAACATTAACTAGATATTTTAATCATGATGACTTCTCAAAGAACCTTCATATTTTTCTATGATTTTTTTTCCTAATGATCTCATCTTTATGTCATCTTCCACTAGAGCCACACACTGAATGGCTTAATTTTGTCTTGCTATTAAAGAATGCTAAATATCTCTTTTTTTCCAATTTAATAGTACAAACTGTATTTTCTTACTTTTAGAGGTCAATAAAAAATATATAATTTACTATATGGCATACTGTGGAAAGGTAGGATTCAAAATATTATGGTTAAAACAGTGAATATAAATTTTCCCACATTACAGCCAGGTTATGTCCCATAACTGGGTTTTAATCTTCTCATTAAAGAGGCTAAAGCAGAAGAGGGTCATGAACTCAACTCTAACCTGAGTACACAGTGAATTTAAAGCTAAATTAAACTTAAAAAAATCCAGGATGGATTAAATTCATGAATGAAATTGTCAAAGAAAAATCATTAAAATTAAAAGGCAAATAAAACTCAAAACAAAAATAACAGAAAGAAATAATATAAAACATACAATTTTAGTACAAAGAATTGAAACTTGACTTAGTCTTCAACCTTTAACAGTTCAAGCTAATGAATTCTCATTGGCACTCCATTCTTCTCACTGTCACTATCAGCAATGAATGTTCATTAGTTGTAGCTGTAAATGAAGACAGGTCTAGACACAATCCTTGGTTTCCAGATGTCATTTTTCAGTAAATAAACCTGAACTCGTCAGGAAAACTATTGATTTTTAGGACTGTTAAGAATAAAGAATTACTGTAGAAAGTCTACTCAGACCAAGGACTTAAAATGTGCTGGAAACACTCAAAGGATGTAAGTGTCCTGGTGTCCCACACTGATGACTGAGAACAACTAGTAGCATAGATATTTTTCGATATTTCATTAAAATCCACAGTGTAAGGTAAGTACTGACACATTAACAATTGAGTAAATTAAGGGATGATTTTTTTCTCAGAGAAACTTCAAATATTCTGTATTGTTAGTTCTCCTTCTAAGAGGGAGTCCATAAGTCACCTCTCCTTCCACCCATAATAAATATTCATGTATATTCAAACACACACACATTCACATGTGCGTGTGTGCATGCACACACATTTTTAAAATGTGGAGGAATTGTAATTCTCTTCAACACATTATAGAAATGAAAGAAAATATCGTACCTTATGTTCATAATCAAGGTTAGGGTCAGCCATGTTAATCTCACTCACATCTGTATAGATAGTGATGACAGCATTTCAACTTTTAGGTAGTCTTCCCAAACCAACAATTTCAGTATAATTTTGAGAACCGTGTCATAAAATCACACACCTGTGAACATTCCACACTCACACGGATCTGATTGTTAGTCTTCAAATTATGGACTATTTCATGTCATAATAAACAAGAAAAGAATGAGAAACCCTATTGTACCAAGGGAAACTAAGGAACGATGACTTATAGACAGGGTCCTCCAGGCACATCCTGGAACAGAAAAGGTACATCCATGATAAGTTGGTGAACAAACTTTCGAAATTTAAATAACTAATATACTAATATTAACTTTGTAGTTTTGGAAATGACTGTGTAAGATATGAGTGTATGTGATAATTCATATTATCTTTACAATTTTTATCTGAATTTAAATTTAAAATAAGCACTTGGGATATTTAGTGAAAAATAAGCATTTTTAAAGTATGATGGATGAGGAACTGTTCCATGCAAGCCTGGTTACCCAAGTATGATCCTCAGAACTCATGTAAAGGTGGGAGCAGAGAACTGACCCCTCAAAGGTTTCTTCTGACTGGTACATGCATGGTTCATCATGCACACCTACACACTCATTTTACACTCACTGTATAGTGCGCACACACACAACTATAACAATAAAAATGTTATATCAAATAAGCATGATAAAATTCCCCCAGCATCACTTACTCAGTAAAACAGTAATTCAAATCATGAGGAGAAATAGCCAGCACGGCAACGTCAGTGAGCAATATAGTAGTATTTAGTAGTCTACTCTCTCTCGTACTTCTGTTGTGTTTTTACCTCTTTGCATCTATTCTTTGCTATCAAAGTTGTAAAAGATGATGTGGCAGGTTTCCCCCAATGATAACTGAAACCTGTTTGATTCCTCTCTGGGCATTACTTACTATTAACCTAACCTCTTTTTAAGTTGGGGGAGGGCGCATGAGTTGTTTGTAGACAATACTATGTGGACAGAGGTAATATAATATCACTATAAAGCAAGACCAAATAAACCTCATATGCAAGTTCATCATTTACCCCTTCATCAACTAGCAAACTAGCAAGAGAGAGAGAGAGAGAGAGAGACAGAGACAGAGACAGAGCTAGAGAGAGAGACAGTGAGAAACTGATATGCCTTAGCTGGCAAGTATCTCTGTGTTCTGTATGTGATGGCTTCATCCTCATTGTGATATTGAGAGATAGGACTTAGGTGATTGAAGATATGATACCAATAGGAACTGTGGGACCCTGCTCCCCTCCTCTCTTTCTCTGCTGTGGTTGGAGATTAAACTGTTCCTAAATACATTGCCATCATGAGCTGTTATGGATTAACCTCACCAGAGGACAAAGCAAGGATCTTTTGACCTTGAGTTTTAACTTTCAAAATGGTAACTATGTAAACCTATCTTACTTTATAAGTAGGTCATGACAGATATTTTCTTTAATAAAGCAAAGTTTACTAATGAAATAATGAAAATTTAGAACTGTCTTCTTCATGAGTAAGCTTATTTGCAAGAGAATTAGAGAAAAAATACTTTCAGCATTACTAAGTAACTTTAAACAGCACTTATAGAATTCTGGTATTAGAACCTTCTGGTCATCAATAATGAATTTCTGTTCATAAAAGTCACATCGTTTTTCTAACTACTTATTTAGTTTTTTTTTTAATTTATGAAGTATTTAGTTACAGAATGAAAAATCTTTACTTTTTCATTTGGATAAATATACCACATTTTCTTTAGATAATGAATACATCATTCATCTAGATTATTTCCACTGGCTGCTGCAAACAGACCATTAGTGAACATTGTTGTGGTAAGATAGACCTTTGGTTATATGCCCAAGAGTGTGTGTCTGGATTGCATGGTAGGTTTGTTTCTAGCTCTTTGACATATTCTTTCTTTTTGACAATCATTATAATGTTCATAAGTCTTAATTTTCTCAAATCATTCTTAATATATGAATTAAATTTGTGTGTGTGTTTGCTTTATCGTGAGGTTTTTTGTGATTGTTTTGTTTTATCATTGTTAAGCAAGTGAAAGAATTTGAAAACTCTAAGGTTTTGGAACTGGGATCTGTGAATAAGAATGAACATGTGATCTGGAGTTTGCTTTGTGAAATTGGGTTACCTCACTCAGCATAATATTTTCCAGATACATCCATTTCCCTACAAGCTTCATGATTTCATTTTTCTTTAAGATTGAGTAGTTTTCTAATATTTGTATGTACAACAATAATAATATCACCATCTGCTCATCTTTTGAAAGACACCCAGGATTTCCCCAATTTTTGTTTTTGTAAATAAAGTGATTATAGATATTGAAAAGCAGTAATTTGTGTAGTAGGATGACAAATCCAATGGATATATGCCAAGGAATGGAATGGCTGAATTGTGATAGATTTAGTTTTAACCTTTTTCCCTTTAGTAGAATGAAGTGTCCTTTGTCTCAATGATTTTAGTTTAAAGTCTGTTTTGTGTCCCTCCTTTCTTTTTGTCTTTTGGATTCATGGTCTAATCATATATTATGCTGCAAGCTGCATGAGCATAGGGCGGTGAATATTTTACCTATCACACAGTGTTAAACAGCTTAGCAAAGCACCTCATAAATGATCTTACATGGGCACGTTTACTAAGTGTGTCATTTGTTATTTGCTGGGTTAAAAATATTGTTAGAATCCTGAGCTGATAACCTTGTGAAAGTAGAAAATCTATCACTTTTAAGATAAATCTTTCCTGAAAAATTTGTTTCATTCATATCATATAATATTAGCATCGATTCATAAATACTATCTTATGTGCAAGTACTTATCATCTGGTTTCAGAAATTAATCTGTTCTGATTACATTTTATATTGTTAAAGAACAAAACTTTAATTCTCACAACCCAGGGTCCCTCTTTTTCTTTATCACAACAAACTTGTTAGTCTTGTTCTAACAATTGAATGGAAACAGCTGTATATATAATTTTCAAGCACATTAGTGTACCTTATCATCCCTCACTATTACCTGAGCCCATTAGGATCTTACTGCCAGATCTCATACTAAAATGCTCTGCTGTTTGGTCACTAATCCAGTGACTTTCACAGGACTTGGCTTATAACTCCTTTCCCACCTCATCAGCACTGTGATTGTGCAGATAGGATTCATTTTAGACAATTGGAGGCATTATGGGAACTGTAACATGGAGAGTGTAGGTCCTTTCATGCCTGTTCTTACCTTGCTTTTTCTGTTATGTCTTTCTGGGGTTTAATTTGTTATTTCTAGTCCAGGTCTTCTGTGGATACTGTTGACTGTTTTTAATTTGTAGTTTTAGCTGTAGTAATGGCAAACAATAGAAGCTGTCTTTGCATTGCTTGGGACAGTGTTTTTTTTTTTTTTTTTTTTTTTTTTTTTTTTTTCTGTACTCAAGGATGTTACCATGTCTCTGAGGTAAGAATATGTACCACAGAGGGCGGCCTCTGAAAGCTTCTGCAGTATAGACTGTCAAAGCAGATGCTGAGCCTGATGGCCAACTGATGGGCAGAGTGAATGGAATTTTATGTAAGAAGTGGGAAATAGTAAGAGCTGGAGGGGACGGGAACTACACAAGGAGAGCAACAGAACAAGATAGTTTGAACACAGGGAACTTCTCAGAAAATCATACTCCAACCAAGGACTATTTGTGGAGATGACCTGGAACCCCTGCACAGGTGTAGCCCATGGCAGTTCAGTGTCCAAGTGGGTTACATAGTAATGGGAAGAGGGACTGCCTCTGACATAATCTGATTGGCCTGCTCCTTGATCACTTCCCCCTGAGGGGGGAGCAGCCTTACCAGGCCACAGTAGAGGACAATGCAGCCACTTTTGATGAGAACTGATAGACTAAGATCAGAAAGAAGAGGAGAACCTCCCCTATCAGTGGACTTGGGGAGTGGCATGCATGCAGAAAGGGGAGGGAGGGTGGGATCGGCAGGGGAGGAGGGAGGGGCTTATGGGGGGATACAAAATGAATAAAGTGTAATTAATAAAAAATAAAAAAAAGAGTTGATGGGTATAATTTATTGACTCTTTCTTAAGCATTCCACGTAATGGATTATTTTAACCTTTGGCTATTTGAAATCTAGTGAGGGCTGGCCATTCACACTGATTGTCTTTGCTTTGTTGTCTTTTTTTTTTTTTTTTTTTTACTTTTCAATGTCTTTTCATAGGACAATTGGGAAGGACAAAGTATGAAACATTTAATCGGAAATGGTTCAGGATTTCTTTCCAAATGAACAGTATTTTCTTAGTGAGCTCTAAGACATCCTTGTTATTTACATGCTTATATAATAATAAAAGAATACATGTATGTTATATATATTTATCATTTTTCAGTTATGATAAACCACGATGTTAATCTTTTATTTGTTACCTTTAATTTAAATCCACGTAGGTATAGAGGATTATTAGGTATGAAATTAGTTCTCTGTATATAAAATTAATTAAATATAAATGCTAATATAATCAGAATTATTTTGATCCTGTAACTTCTTGGTAATTACTTAGTTTCACAGAAAAAATGTTATTTTTATTTACAGATATTTGGAAATTAAAAGTAATTTTATTAAATGAGTTTTTAATAAGACATAGTATCATTTATGCCAAGTAGAGAACCAGAGGAACTGAGCTTAATCGTGTCCAGTTTCTCAGTGTTAACATAAGTCTTGTGACGTTTTGTGTACTCGGCAGTGCACCTAGGTTTTATGGCATTTAACCCAGAGATCACTTGCTGTTTCTATTTCATTTCAGAGTAGACAGTAGACAAAATGAAAAGATTTGTGTGCAGATAGTGTGTTCAGTTAGCACAGAGTGAAGATACTGTCCTTTACTTTCCTTTTATACAGTAATCAAGAGTGATGTTCCCTCACCCTTCATTGAAAACTCAAGATCCATGACGTTAAGAGCTAAACTGTAGTTCTGAAATGTTACCGAAAGCTCCTGTGTCATGGACAATTCTCTGCAATTCGTGGGGCTTCTTGCCTATTTCAGGCAGTGCAGAGTCTGGCTGTCTGAAAGTCTTGAGAACTGCAAAGCTGACACCCAAATACAGAATTCAAAACCTTTCAAAACATGTATTTCAAAACTAAGAGTCTCTGTTAGAAACTCAATGACTGGCTCTTTGGCCTCCCCACCCCCCAAGGGAGGAGCAGTCCTGTTAGGCCACAGAGGAGAACTTTGCAGCCAGTCCTGAAGATACTTGATAAAACAGGATCAGATGAATGGGGAGGAGGTCCCCCCTATCAGTGGACTTGGCAAGGGGCACGGTGGAGATGAGGGAGGGAGGGAGGGAGGGACTGGGAGGGAATGAGGGATCGGGACATGGCTGGGATACAGAGTTAATAAAATGTAACTGATAAGAAAAAAATAAAATTAAAAAAAAAAACTAAGAGTCATTCAAATAAAGGAGAAACACACACACACACACACACACACACACATACGCACACACATAAACATTTCATTTCAAAATGAAAGATACTGATTGCTTTCAGATGAGACCAGCGCATCTTAGATGGTATCTTAACAGCTGTCAAATACACACAACGCACATGCCTTCTGTTCAGTTTGGTGAGAATATTCTCTTTGATGTCCTGGTCCACTCAGTCAAATGTTCTTTTTTTTTAAATTTTATTTTTTTCTTATCAGTTACAGTTTATTAACTCTGTATCCCAGCCGTGTCCCGATCCCTCATTCCCTCCCAGTCCCTCCCTCCCTCCCTCATCTCCACCGTGCCCCTTTCCAAGTCCACTGATGGGGGGGGACCTCCTCCCCATTCATCTGATCCTGTTTTATCAAGTATCTTCAGGACTGGCTGCAAAGTTCTCCTCTGTGGCCTAACAGGACTGCTCCTCCCTTGGGGGGTTGGGAGGCCAAAGAGCCAGTCATTGAGTTCCTGTTAGAAATAGTCCTTGTTCCCTACACTATGGGAAGCCAATTGGTTACTGAGCTACCACAGGCTACATCTGAGCAGAGGTTCTAGCTTACATTCATACATGGTCCTTGGTTGCATGTCAGTCTCAGAGAAGAGCCTGTGCCCAGATATATTTGGACCTTGTGGAGCTCCTATCCTTTCCTCATCAGACTAACTCCCCTTCTTTCTTATGATTCCCTGTACTCTGCCAAAGGTTTGGTCATGAGTCTTTGCTTTGAAAACACTGCTAGAGTCTTTCAAATGCACTCAGTAGACTCCTGTCATATGTTCAATGCGCATCCCATCTGTCTTTCTAAATGAGGATTGATAATCTTACCCCATGTCCGCTCTCTTGATTATCGTTTTTAGGTGTATAGATTTCATTATGTTTATATCTTATAGGTCTATATAAGTGAGTATATACCGTGTTTGTCTTTCTCCTTCTGGGATATTTCACTCAGAATGATCTTTTCTAGATCCCACCATTTGCCTGCAAATTTCATGATTTCCTCCTTTTTGATTGCTGAGTAGTATTCCATTGTGTAAAAATACCACAATTTCTGTACCCATTCCTCCATTGATGGACATCTGGGTTGTTTCCAGGTTCTGGCTACTACAAATAAAGCTGCTATAAACATGGTTGAGCAAATATCCCTTTTGTTCTTAACTATAGGTTACAAAAAGGGAACTTGCTTTACTTTCTTAGTAGATGGTAACACTTTGGATGATTGAAACTTGGGCAGTCTTGCTTCTAGAAATTGCTTTCCACACACCTGAAAGGAACCAGAAAATTACAGGAAACGCTAGCACATGGTTAGACACATTGCTGCATCCTCACTGCTGAGGTTATGTCCACGCGCCTATGGCAGGCATTCTTCTCCAAATTAGAGTATGCACGCTGGTTTTGCTTAAGCTACTGGGCACCAGAGTTTCATGTTGTATCAGTGGTAACACAATGGCGAATTTGACCATGATTTTTTCTGCCAGTTCTTAGATAATGCTATGCTTTAATGTATCCAGAAAAAAAGCTTCAATTGAGAAATTTAAAAATCTTACTCTCATCCACGGTCCTCAGCTAAAAATGACTTGCTTTAATTAAGTTTTCTTCATTTCTCCAGCTTGAACCTCAAGTGTAAAGAGGCTGTGGTGTGGTTAACATTTTTTTCTCACAGTTCTGAGTGTCTCCTTCCCTATTTTCTGGTGGTTTGGAACTTCACAGGGATGGAAGTATGGACAGAGAGAAGATGCAGAAGAGAAGGATTCCTCCCTTGGATGTCCCATAGCTGAGATTTAAGTCCTGCCTGGCAGTGTGGTGGCTGATTCCCAAGTACTTTGTGGAATCTGGGAATTTTCTTAGACTTATCTTTTTAGGGTTTTTTTGTTTGTTTGTTTTTTTGACCCAAACACACAACTTTCCTTTTTTTTTTCCTCCTGTTGCCCTGGAGTTATTGTCCTCTTTCAACGATGTCCCTTGTCATTCTGTAAGACTGTCAGCATTCAACAGAACTCCAGTCTGGTTTCTCCTCTTCTCTGACACAGGTCTAAGTTATGGGACAGCTTACATATGTGTAATTAATTCTAAGCCTGGCTCTAGAAAACATCTCTAGTATCATAGAGAAAGGTCTAGATAGTTCAGAAAGTGGTCTTCAAAACTCTCTGAGTCCTTTTGTTAATGCTCCTCCCTAGATGTGTTATAAGAATTCACTCTTAACTGTCCTTCTAGGGGAGGAGAGCACTCAGCACAGTGATGGCTTTTCCATAAATATGTGTTCTCTCTCTCTCTCTCTGTGGTCTTCTGTTGTCCATATGAGTATTGAGTCCAAGGCTCACGTCTCTCATCATTGTCCTTCTGCATGTGACTGTGAGGAAAGGGAGGGAGAAAAGAAGGGACAGAGAGAATATAGCTATGAAAAAACATTTTAAATGCTGGATTCTGAATTGGTCATCGGTACCATGGTACTTTTGCTCTTAATGGAATAAGCAATACATTAAATTCAATCCGTATCAAATTGTGGGAAAATTAATTTCTTTAAGGGAAAATTTCAATGCAGATTCTGGTATGTTGAAAATGAAACTGTAAGCACTACCATAGTTTTAACAGTAGCTATACATCAGTATGGGTCATAGAGAAGAGAGAGAACTGCAGACTGATCTGCATTGATACAGGATGTGTTAATTTTAGACAAATAGTATTTTTTAAAATTTAATTTTAAAATCTCTGCAGCCATTCCTCATTTCTGTTGAAAATATTTGTCTAAATCATAGAGCTAACTGCTATAGGCATTATTCTATACCTATGGAAGAGATAGAAGTATACAATAGTAAAATGCAGATAAAATATCTTCAGAAGTTAAAAGACAATAATAATAGTGCAAATACTTTCAACCAAATAACTTATAACAACCATCTTTTAATTCACTTGGACTCATAAATAGGGGTATTATAAAGAATATGGTAGGTACCACATTGTATTTAAATAGCATCTTCCACAAGTCTTATGTTAGAAAATAAAACAGGCATTCTGTGGATCAAATGTGTGTTCCATTTAATTAGTTTTCTTGTTGAAACACATATGAGAAAAAATTGTATCGAAGAACTTGATTTTAGCATTTATGAGGTGTTACTTTACTTTTGTAAAACGTGCTTTGATTTTACTGTGCTTTGGCATAATGCAGTTTATTGGTTGACAGCATCTGTGGATTTGCAGAAAATGTGCAGCCTAGTAGAATGGGCATTTTACATGTACACTGGGCATATTCTTATTTTGAAAGGGTATTGATAAGGAGTAAAATAAAATAACAAAACTTTCTTGCAAATAGAGGTGCATGACATGGCTGTGATTTAGAAGGCAATGTGCACCCAGAGAGCACGGCTGCTTTTATGGACACAGCACAAGGCTGCAGAGGTTATAGAGGGAGACCACAAAGTCAGACTGTGTGATGGGAAGAACAGACACTTTAAAACAGATGCCATCAACATTGTGTTTTCCGAAAAGCCTTGGACCATTTCAAATCGCCTGGAGAAGGTGAATAGAGCCAAGCTGCTGCTTAAAAGTAATTTCTCTTTCAGTTCTTATCTAGGGATGGAAATTAGCTCTAAAAATCCATAACAGGAAGCTTTATGACACATATAAAACTCACAGCAATGAAATTGCCATGGCTTTGAACTAGCTTTCAAATGTTTCTTGGTGGACTGTTTCAGATGGGACTGAAAAACTTATGTAGAGTTTTTCTCTCTCACTTTTATTTATTTGAGCAAAACCTTGTTTTCATTTTCAGTTTCTTGTAATAATACAAATGGAATTGAAATCTTTAAATCACTCCCAATAAATGCCTGAGTTAATTAACAGACATAGAAGTTTCCTTAGTATTTAAGTACAATTTCTGATTGTGGTTTAAGATTTATACTTATTTTATTCCTACATTGAATTATTATTTATTTCCCATATTATTATCAATGAATTTTTAATTAGAAATAATATCATTATGTCAAGTGGCAGCATATTTTATTTGATATAAAACATGCAGGGTTTTGAAATCTTGGACTAGATCTTTATTTAATATTTTTACAGTGTCAGACAACAAAGAATTTTTTGATATATGCTTTAGAAAAGGTTCCTTTGTGATATTTAAGCTGAACGAGGTAATATGCATTTAATTAAAGTGAGATTCTCAGTGTTTCCATTACTATCTAGCACATTGTTGATTGGAGTATTTTATGTAAATAATTCAGTGGGCTGGAATTTTGCTCATGTTTTCTTTAAAAAGTATATAAGTGAAAAGTGACATAGAAGCTTATGTCTCCATGCCCTTCCCAGTACTAAACCGAAGGTTAATGAAATATTATGTTGAGGAGCTTATGATTTCTCTGCTTACCAAGAAAGAAAGGAAGCAAGCTCTCATGCAGCCAAGTAAATGAGAACACAAGTAGCATGGACCCGCTCCAAAATGGCAATTTTAAGTACTGGGCATTTTACATGTCAGACCAAGAGGACAATAGGAAGTATTTGTAGTTTTTATTTGGGGGAGAGGGGTACATTTGAACGGTATCATAGTTCTATTATATCTTAACTGAAACTAAAGAAAAGGATATTGCCTGTCACTAATATTTCTTAGACACTATCATAGAGCTGGAATGAGGTTGTTCTCCTGTCATCCAGCACTCTGCAGGCTGAGGTACAGGATACTTGAGTTAGAGGGCAGCCTGGGCTACATAGCAAGACCCTGTCACACAGAGGCAAGATAGTCTTGCCTTTGAAACTGGGTATAGGAAGGTATATGAATCATATTTAACTGATGTGTTTAGTATATTTTGGTTCAAGCATAAGATGAATCAAAAGTAAATTGTATTTGGCTCCCAGCCAGCCTGGTCTACAAAGTGAGTCCAGGACAGCCAAAGTTACACATAGAAACTCTGTCTCAAAACAAACAAACAAATGACAATTAAAAAAAAACAAAACAAAAAATTCTTTCAGCTCCTAAAGTTAGAAAGTTAGTTTATTTTTTTATTTTTAATTATACTTTTATTTACTTGGTATCCCCTCCCAATCCCTTCCTTCCTCCCCCTTCTCCAAACACTCCCTTCCCCAAGTCCACTGGTAGGGGAGGGTATCTTTTTCTTCCTTCTGATTCTAGACTGATAGGTCTCATCAGGAGTGGCTGCATTGTCCTAGGAAGAGAGCTTTGGGGGTGAGTCCACTAAACATTGGCACCAGAGTATGAAAAGAACTGTGAAGATCAGGACCTTGCCCGCTCTGTAGAAAGTCTGGAGCCCATTCACATGGAAATTTTTATTTTAAACAACTAATGGTGCAAGAGAGGCACCATGTCATTCTATACTCACATTCTGTTAGCTAAGATAGATCTGACTGTGTCTTAGAAATTGGTATTGAAGAGTAGAATCCTAAGTTCTTGGTGCCGTCATACCTGTGTTCTCCCCTTTCTTTTCCGTAGGGCATTATATAAATATGTGTGTAGACAGATATTTCAATTGACAAGAATTTTATTGAAGTGGACATTTTATATTTTAAAAAGAAACTCCTTGGACTCTCTTCTCCTGTCTTTCTGTTGGTGTGCCTGTCATTTGGGTGTGGTGTGTAGGTCATGTCTCATGTGGATGACAAAGAACAATTTAGGAGAGCCTGTTCTTTCCTGCCATCATGTGGGTTCTGGAGATCACACTTGGGTTGTCGGGCTTGGTGGCAGGCACCTTCACCTATTGAAATGTCTCGTGAGCCCTAGAATTTTAAATGTTTTATTATCATGAATTGATCATGTGTATTTATGGGGTTCAATGTTCTATATGTACCTGTTGACAGCTAGTATTAAAATCCCAAATACTCTCTGAAAACTTCAACAATCACTTCATTCTAAATACCCTCATATGACTTCTACTCGGTCACGTTGAGCTGCGCCCGGGCCTGGCATAGGGCCTCCGCCACCGCCCGCGGCCTGCAGCCTCCCCACCATGGATCCCTGCAAAGTGAGCGAGCTGCGGGCCTTCGTGAAGATGTGTAGGCAGGATCCGAGCGTCCTGCACACTGAGGAAATGTGCTTCCTGAGGGAGTGGGTGGAGAGCATGGGGGGTAAAGTACCACCTGCTACTCATAAAGCTAAGTTAGAAGAAAATATCAAGGAAGAGAAAAGAGACAATAAGACAGAGGAAAATATAAAGACGGATGAGCCAAGTGAGGAGAGTGATCTAGAAATTGACAACGAAGGTGTAATTGAGCCAGACACTGATGCCCCCCAAGAAATGGGAGATGAAAATGCAGAGATAACTGACGAGGTGATGGATCAAGCAAATGAAAAGAAGGGGGCTGGCATTGAAGCTCTAAATGATGGTGAGCTGCAGAAAGCCATTGACTTGTTCACAGATGCCATCAAACTAAATCCTCGTTTGGCTATTCTGTATGCCAAGAGAGCCAGTGTCTTAGTCAAATTACAGAAGCCAAATGCTGCCATCCGAGACTATGACAGAGCCATTGAAATAAACCCTGATTCAGCTCAGCCATACAAATGGCGAGGGAAAGCACACAGACTCTGGGGCCACTGGGAAGAAGCAGCTCATGATCTTGCCCTTGCCTGTAAACTGGATTATGACGAGGATGCTAGTGCAATGCTCAAAGACGTTCAATCTGGGCTCAAAAAATTGCTGAACATCGAAGAAAGTATGAGCGAAAACGTGAAGAGCGAGAGATAAAAGAAAGAATAGAAAGGGTGAAGAAGGCTGGAGAAGAGCATGAGAGAGCCCAAAGGGAAGAAGCAGCCTGAAGACAATCTGGAGCTCAGTGTGGCTCTTTCCCAGGTGGTTTTCCTGGAGGAATGCCTGGAATGGGAGGGGCATGCCCGGAATGGTGGAATGCCTGGACTCAATGAAACCCTCAGTGATCCAGAGGTTCTTGCAGCCATGCAGGATCCAGAAGTCATGGCGGCTTTCCAGGATGTGGCCCAGAACCCAGCTCATAGGTCAAAATATCAGAGCAATCCAGAGGTTAGGAATCTCATCAGTAAATTGTCAGCCAAGTTTGGAGGTCAAGCCTAATGTCAAACAAAGCCCTTGCTGAATGAAGAGCAGCTTAGCTCACTAACTGGATGCAATAATACAAACCAGTGTACCTCTGACCTTACTGAGAGAGCTGGGCGCTTGGAAGATAATCCCTACCCTTCTGCATCAAATGTGGCTGAAACATTTCACAGAGGTTTGCCATTAGGGCGTGCATCCAGATAATGTTTTCCTATTAGAAATTACAAACTTAAAACATTTTTCAACCTTAAACATATTTTTTTTTAAATGTAGGGGGTGTCAATTCATAACATTTTTCTTTGCTAATCTTTTTGGGTTTTTCCTTTGAATTACCGGGCAAGGAAGCTAAATGTGGATGACTCATGATCTCATGATTTAAATAAAGATTTGTTAGTGGGAAGCAAATAAAACACATTTAAGTTGATGGAGTTGGAAAAAAAATACCCTCATATAAAATTTATTAATTAAGTAGTTTGGTCTCACTTATCATCAGAGAAACTTTTTCTCCTAGCATACTGAGACCATTCTAGAATCCACAAGTGATCAAAATGCAGAGAACATCACACTGTATATGTGTGAATTCAGTGCTTGAATTTCTGAATTGATATCTTGTATGAGTGAATTCATTGCTGAAATGAAATTTTGTAAGCACGAATCTAAGAATAAAAAGAATATGTTTTATGACTTATTTTATTATAATACTAAACAATTAGCATTGATGCACTTTCTAAGTAAGTTTTCTATTTTGTTTATATATAAAACAAATGACACAAACGTGTGTATATATATATATATATATATATATATATATATATGAAAGCCAAAGAATTTGTGTATCTACCTTTCTATTAATCTGTCATCTATCTGTCTATCTATCTATCTATCTATCTATCTATCTATCTATCTATCTGATTTTGTTTTCATTGAATCAAAGCTTCATGTAGCCTCAAGGCCATCATCAAATTTGCTCTTTAGCTGACAATGACCTTAAACTTTTGATTCTTCTTCTCAGCCACTCATATTCTGGCTTCTATCACCACAGCCGGTTTTTAAAACTTATATTGAATCAGTGTGTTTGTACCTGTGTGTATCTATATGACTGTGAGTGAAGGTGCAAGCAGAGACTAGAGCCCTCAAATGCCACTGGAGCAATATTTGCAGCAGCTGTGGACTTGTGACGCGGGTGCTAGGAATGGACCTCAGGCTCTCAACCAGAGCACACAGACGCCTAATCTCTGAGCAGTCTCTCCTGCCCCCGAAGTTCATTATTATACTGTTCAGGAGATCAGACCCACAACTTTTCTTTGTGCATGTGAGGCGGTCATCTACTAATTGTGCTACACACCGGTCCTGCAATAGCCACTTAAAAAAATGAAATGAAATGATTTAGTATGGGCTCTGACGTCTCAGTATAGACACTGGAAATTTTGATAAATATTATTTTAGTATTTAAAGGTTAACTTTATGCATTGGGATGATTATTATTGCTTCTTTCCTTTCCAGTTACTGTTGCTTCTGAATATCCATTCAGTACCATCTTTCTTCAAAAAAGTTTATTTGTCCTTTTGTGGTTTATATTTTTAAATCAGATATTTTACTGAATTACAAATCTTTTTAAGTCACTAGTATATTTTCTTTTTCTAAATTGTTCATTCAAAGAATAGTGTCCTTGGGGAATTACTTAAAAGTGTAGAGAGAATATTTTCAAACATTCCTGGAGATTTTGGAAATCTTCATGTAATACCCTGTGAGTGGGAACATGGGTTGGCTCCCAGTAGCTGACTGATGACATTCACAGGATTAATGAGGATAGTGGATGCCTTCTGAGAAAACCATCATTTGGATATTGATACAAGAAGAGAAAACCAATTTACTATCAGTGAACCATGGCAGATAGGGTACAGCGTGTGCTTGGAAGAAATGGAAGGTGCGTTGTTCAGAGTTTTATCCCTCTGTCTGGTCTCACATCATTTTTCATCTTCAAGTGTGATGATCTGTGGAAGAATCAGGTTACCCAAAAACTGAACCATTTATTTATAACTACAGAAATTTCCCAACCCTTAAACTTGACATTTTGTGTTTCAAAGATGGAGCAAGTATGTGGGGGTTGACTTGCAGGAGATCATATGGTGCCGTTTGGCCTCCTCTATTGTGTAAACCAACAGCTATTTTAGAAAACCAAAGAACAGATCTTCATTCTTCTCTGTCAGAGTTGTATGTCTTCTGATGTGAGCATGTGTGTATGTGTGTATGTATGAAATCATTGCAGTTTTTCTCTGGTATATTTCCAAATTTCAGAGTTCATGAATAGAAACTGATTTTTAATCCACAAATGTTTCAGTTTTATGTAAATTCTTTTAAAATTCTCATAGCTGAACCTGTTATAATTTTTTAAAAAATATTGTCATGGACCCAGTCCTTAGTTGCATTTTAATTATTTCAAAAGCTATATTTCTTTTTTAGATTGCTTTTTTAAACCATTATTCTGTAACCAGATTATTGGCTGGAGTTTTTGCTGTCAGTCCTATCCTTATATCTTTTCAAAATGAGTTAATATCATGTTTTCTCTTTTTTTATGTTAGTAATGGATTTCACATAACTTAAGTTTATGATAATTGTTATAATACATCTTTATACCTTTTAAATATTTTCATCTCCTTTATATACTTAAGTCATTTTAAACATCTTATATAGTCTCTTAGTTGGCTTTTTCACTGTGTATATGTGTTGTACTGATATATGGTTGGAGTATGAGTCTCAGGAAAGACCCCTGTGCTCAAATTTTTTGGTTCTGTTGCTCTTCTTGTGGACCTCCTGTCCTCTACAGATCTAACTATTATTTCCCACTTCTAACATAAGATTCTCTGCATTCTGCCCAAAGTTTGGCCATAAGTCTCAACATCTGCTTTGATAGTCTGGAGGGCAAAGCCTTTCAGAGACCCTCTGTGGGAGGCTCCTAACTTGTTTCCTGTCTTCTTCTTCTTCTTCTGGTGTCCATCCTCTTTGCCTTTCGGAGTGGGGATTGAGCATTTTAGCCAGAGTCTTCCCTCTTGATCCATTTCTTTAGGTGTACAGATTTTAGTAGGTTTATCTTATATTATATGTTTATATGTGTGAGAATATACCGTGTTTGTCTTTCTGCTTCTGGGACAGCTCACTCAGGATGATCCTTTCCAGTTCCCACCATTTACCTGCAAATTTCATGATTTCCTTGTTTTTCATTGCTGAGTAATATTCCATTGTGTAGATATACGACAATTTCTGTATCCATTCTTCAGTTGAGGGGCATCTGGGTTGATTACAGCTTCTGGCTATTACAAATAAAGTTGCTACAGACATGGTTGAGCAAATGTCCTTATTGTGTACTTGAGCCTCTTTTGGATATATGCCTAGAAGTGGTATAGGTAGATCTTGAGAAAGCGCTATTCCTTGTTGTCTCAGAAAGCGCCAGATTGATTTCCAGAGTGGTTGTACCAGTTTACATTCCCACCAGCAGTGCAGGAGGGTTCCCCTTTCTCCACAATCTCTCCAGCATGTGTTGTCACTTGAGGTTTTGATCTTGGCCATTCTGATGGGTGTAAGATGAAATCTCAGGGTCGTTTTAATTTGCATTTCCCTAATGGTTAATGAGGTTGAGCATTTCTTTAAGTGTTTCTCTGCCATTTGATATTCCTCTATTGAGAATTCTCTGTTTAGCTCTGTCCCCATTTTTTAATTCAATTACTTAATTTGTTGCTTTTCACCTTCTTTAGTTCTTTATATATACTGGATATTAACCCTCTGTCAGACAGAGCGTTAGTGAAGATTCTTTCCCAATCTTTAGGCAGTCCTTTTGTTTTGAGGATGATGTCCTTTGCTTTACAAATGCTTTTCAGTTTCATGAGGTCCCATTTGTTGATTGTTGCTCTTAGAGCCTGTGCTGTTGGTGTTCTGTTTAGGAAGTTGTCTCCTGTACCAATGAGTTCCCCACTTTTTCTTCTAACCGATTTAATGTGTCTGGTTTTATCTTGAGGTCTTTGATCCACTTGGACTTCAGTTTTGTATCCCCTTTATCTCCTTCAATTGTTTTATTGCTCTAGCAAGGACTTCCAGAACTATGTTGAAGAGATATGGAGAGAGAGGGCAGCCTTGCCTTATCCCTGACTTCAGTGGGATTGCTTTAAGTTTCTCTATGTTTAGTTTGATGTTGGCTATAGGCTTGCTGTATATCGCCTTTACTATGTTTAGATATGTGCCTTGTATCCCTAAACTCTCCAATACTTTAAACATGAATGGATGTTTGATTTAGTCAAATGCTTTTTCAAATGCTGGTATGAAGCATACTTGGTCATAGTGGATGATATCTTTGATGTGTTCTTCTATTCATTTTGCAAGTATTTTAATGAGTATTTTGCATCAATGTTCATAAGGGAGATTGGCCTGAAATTCTCTTTCTTTGTTGGGTCTTTGTGAGGTTTAGGTACCAAGGTGACTGTGGCTTCAAAGAATGAGTTTGGTAATGTTCCTTCTGTTTCTATTTTGTGGACTAGTTTGAAGAGAATTGGAGTAGGCTTCTTTGAAAGTCTGGTAGAGTTCTGCACTGAAACCATCTGGTCCTGGGCTCTTTTTTGGATGGGAGACTTTTGATCACCATTTCTATTTCCTTAGGGGATATAGGATTATTTAATTGATTTACCTGGTCTTGATTCAGCTTTGGTAAGTGGAATCGATCAAGAAAATTGTCCATTTCATTTAGATTTTCAAATTTTATGGCATATAGACTTTTGAAGTAAGTCCTAATGATTGTTTGGATTTCCTCAGTGTCTCTTGTTATGTCTGCCTTTTCATTTCTGATTTTGTTGATATGGATAGTGTCTCTTGACCGTTTAGTTAGTTTGGCTAAGGGTTTCTCTATCTTGTTGATTTTCTCAAAGAACCAGCTCTTGGTTTCATTGATTCTTTGAATTGTTTTGTTTCTAATTGATTGATTTCAGCCCTGAGTTTGATTATTTCCAGCCGTCTACTCCTCTTTGGTGTGTCTGCTTTTTTTTTTTTTCCTAGGGCTTTTAGTTGAGCCATTAAGTCGCTTCCATGAGAGTTTTTGAATTTCTTCTTGAAGGCACTTAGTGCTATGAACTTTCTTCTTAGCACTGCTTTCATTGTGTCCCATAAGTTTGGGCATGTTGTGCCTTCATTTTCATTGAATTCTAGGAATACTTTGATTTCTTCCCTGACCCAACTGTCATTGAGTAGCAAGTTTTTTAGTTTTCATGTGTGTGTAAGGTTTTTGTTATTTCTTTTGTCATTGAGATTCAATTTTATTCCATGGTGGTCAGATAGGATATATGGGATTATTTCAATCTTTTTGTATCTGTTGAGACTTGTTTTGTGACCAACTATGTGGTCTATTTTGGAGAAGGTTCCATGAGGTGCTGAGAAAAAGGTAAATTCTTTTGTGTTTGGGTGAAAGGTTCTGCAGACATCTGTTAGGTCCATTTGATTCATGACCTCTGTTAGAGTCATTGTTTCTTTGTTTAACTTCTGGTTTGTTGACCTGTCCTTTGTTGAGAGTTGGCTGTTGAAGTCTCCCACTATTAATGTATGAGGATCTATGTGTGGTTTCAGTTTTATTAATGTTTCTTTTACAAATGTGGGTGCTCTTGTGTCTGGGGTATATATGTTCAGAACTGTGGTGTCTTCCTGGTGGAGTTTTCCTTTGATGAGTATGAAATGACCTTCCCCATCTCTTTTGATTAATTTTGGTTGAAAGTCTATTTTATTAGATATTGGAATGGCTACTCCTGCTTGCTTCTTGAGTCTTGAGCCTTATGTATGTGTATTTTAATGCAAATAACCACAGATATTAGGTCGTTATTAAGGGACTGGAAGGGAATGTATCTTCCAAAGTAGGGGAAATGGAATATAATGTTATAATGACATAAAGAGAAAGTGAAAATGAAAACAGGATGGTGTGAGAGGGCAGGGAATAAGAAATATAGAAGGAACAACTAACACTTTATTGCAAAACGCCTTTTGAAAAGCCATGTGCAAACTGAATACCAAGAGGCTTCCTAAAATATATAATATAAGAATGAAATTTAAATGGAGTCATTATATACTGTGGGAGAGGATGCCAAAAGTAGTATGCTATGCTAACTAGTATGCTAACAAGTAAAACCTTCAGTGCTATGAAGAATGGAATACACCTTGTTGAGCCTTTGGGTCTAAGGGTTCCATAGACATTCCCAAACATCACAGACTATGGCCAAGTCTGTTCATTACTTTCTACAACCTGATGATAAGGCACTATTGCTGAAGACACAACTTACATGTCTTTGGATATGGTGAAATCAAGCTGGTGCCCAAAATAGAAAATTCATCTCTACTGACTAGAATCTTGATGTTGGAAAGTACTTTCCCTCTTCAAACTATTCCACAAAATAAAAACAGAAGGAACATTACCAAACTCATTCTATGAGGCCACAGTAACCTTGATAACTAAACCACACAAAGACTCAAGAAAGAAGGAAAATTTCAGACCTATCTCTCTTATAAATGTTGGTGCAAAAATATCAATAAAATAGTTGCAAACCAAATCCACGAGTACGTAAAAGATATCATCCAACATGACTAAGTAGGTTTGCTTCCAGGCATGCAGGGGTGGCTCAAAATACAGAAATCCATCAATGTAATTTACCACATAAACAAACAGAAGAAAAGAAAACCTAAAGTTTTGCAGAGATAAGGGATACAAGGCACATACCTAAACATAGGAAAGGCAATACAAAGCAAGCCTATAGCAACATCAGACTAAAAGAAGAGAAACTTAAATCAATCCCACTGAAATCAGGTCCAAGGCAAGGCTGTCCATTCTCTCCATCTCTTCAACAAAGTGCTTGAATTCCTACCTAGAGAAACAAGACAACTAAAGGAGATGAAGGGAATACACATTGGAAAGGAAGAAGTCAAAGTGTCAGTATTTGCAATTGATATAGTATACATGAGTGAGCCCACAAATTCTACCAGAGAACATCTTCAACTGATAAACACCTTCAACAAAGTGGCTGAATACAAAATTAACTAAAAAAAAAAAAAACCCAGTAGTCCTCCTGTATACAATAGACAAAAGGGCTGAGAAAGAAATTAGGGAAACAGCACATTTTACAATAGCCACAAATAATAAAAAGTACCTTGGTGTGACTAACCAAGCATATAAAAGACCTGTGTGAAAAAACTTAAAGTTTCTGCAGAAAGAAATTGAAGAAGATATCAGAAGATGAAAAGATCTCTCATGGATCAGTAGGATTAACAAAGTGAAAATAACCATCCTACCAAAAGCAATCTACAGATTCAATGCAGTTCGCACCAAAATAGCAACACAATTCCTTACAGAACTTGAAAGAAAAATTTTCAGTTCCATATGGAAAAACAACCCAGAATTGCTAAAGCAATCATGTACAATAACAGATTTGTCTGGAGGTGACACCATTTCTGATCTCAAGCTGTACTATAGAGCAACAGTAATAAAAACTGCATGATACTGATATAGAAACAGAATAGTGGATCAAAAGAATCAAATAGAAGACCCAGAAATAAATCCACACACCTACAGATACTTGATTTTTGACAAAGATGCCAAAACCATACAATGGAAAACAGACAGCATCTTCAACAAATGGTGCTGGTTAAACAGGATTTCTACATATAGCAAAATGCAAATAGATCCATATTTATCACTCTGCACTAAAGTAAAGTCCAAGTGGATCAAAGACATCAACATGAAACCGGACACACTAAACCTGTTAGAAAAAAAAGTAGGGAAGAACCTTGAACTCATTGGTACAGGAGACTACTTCTTGAACATAACACCAACAGGACAGGCTCTAACAATCAATAAATGGGACCTCATGAAACTGAAAATCTTCTGTAAAGCAAAGGACACTATCGTCAGAACAAAACAACAGCCTACAGACTGGGAAAGGATCTTGACTAAACCTATATTTGACAGAGGACTAATATCCAGAATATATAAAGAACTCATGAAGTTAAAAGGCACCAAATCAAGCAATCCAATTTGCTTGGAGAAATTGAGGAACAGAGCTAAACAGAGAATCTTCTATAAAGGAATATTGAATGGCAAAGAAACACTTAAAGAAATGCTCAATGTTCAAAACTACCCTGAGATTTTATTGCAACCATCCTGAAGATACCTGATAAGCTAGGGCCAGATGGAAGGAGAGGAGAACACCCCCTCTCAGTGGACTTTGAAAGGAGCAGGGAGGAGATGGGGGGGGGGAGGGAAGGAATGAGAGGGAAAGAAGAGTAGGCCATAGCTGGGATGCAAGTGAATGTATAAAATTATTTAAAAATTAAAAAAAATAAAATTAAAAAAAAACTTACTGGGGAAAAAAACTACCCTGAGATTTCACCTTACACCCATCAGAATGGCTAAGATCAAAAATTCAAGTGACAACAGATGCCTGAGAGGATGTGGAGAAAAGGGAACCCTCCTCCATTGCTGATGATAGTGTTAACTTGTACAACCACTTTGGAAATCAATCTGGTGCTTTCTTAAAAAATTAGGAATAGTGCTTCCCCAAGATCTAACTGTACCACTCCTAGGTATATATCCAGAATATGCTCAACTATATAAGGACATTTGCTCAACCATGTTCATTGCAGCTCTATTTGTAATAACCAGAACCTGGAAACAACGTAGATGTCCCTCAGCAGAGGAATGGATGCAGAAATTGTGATACATATACACAATGGAATACTACTCAGCAATTAAAAACTAGGAAATCATGAAATCTGTAGACAAATGATGGGAACTAGAAAAGAGCATCTTGAGTGAGGTATCCCAGAAGAAGAAAGACACACATGGTATATACTCACTTATAAGTGGATATTAGACATATAATATAGGATAAACATACTAAAATCTATACTCCACAACAACGAAGATCCTAGGGAAGATGCTCAGTCCTCATTCAGAAGGACAAATGTGAGCAAGATCTCAAGTTACAATGCATGCTGGAGAGGATGTGGAGAAAGGGGAACCCTCCGCCATTGCTGGTGGAGATGTAAAATTCTGCAACCACTTTGAAAATCAATCTAGTGCTTTCTCAGACAATTAGGAATAGCACTTCCTCAAGATCCAGTTATACCTCTCCTAGGCATATATCCAAAATATGCTCAAGTACACAACAAAGACATTTGCTCAACCATGTTCATAGCAGCTTTATTTGTAATAGCCAGAACCTGGAAACAACCCATTGTTCATCAATGGAGGAATGGATACAGAAATTGTGGTACATTTACAGAATGGAATACTACTCAACCATTAAAAACAAGGAAACCATGAACTTTGCAGGCAAATGGTATACCTAGAAAAGATCATCCTGAGTGAGATATCCCAGGAGCAGAAAGACACACATGATATATGCTCACTTATAAGTGGATATTAGACATACAATACAGGGTAAACATACTAAAATATGTACATGTGAAGATGCTAAGCAAGAAGGAGGACCCGGGAGAAGATTATCAATCCTACCTCAGAAAGACAAATGGTATGGACCTTGGATGAAGAAGAAGAAAACAGGTACAGAACAGGAGCCAACCACTGAGGGACTCTGAAAGAATCTACCCAGCAGCGTATCAACGCAGATGCTGAGTCTCAGAACCAAACTTTGGACATAGTGCAGGGAATCTATGAAAGAAGAGGGAGATAGTAGGACCTGGAGAAAACAGGAGCTTCACAAGTAGAACAACAGAATAAAAAAAAAATTGGGCCCAGGGGTCTTTTCTGAGACTGATACTCCAACCAAGTACCATTCATGGATATAACCTGGATAACCTAGAAACCCTGCTCAGATGTTGTCCATGGCAGCTCATTATCCAAGTGGGTACCCTTGTACCTCGTACCCTGTTCTACAACAGTGGCTGTCTCTGACATGAACTCAGTGGCTGGCTCTTTGATCACCTCCCCCTAAGGGGGGAGCAGCCTTGCCAGAGCAGGACAATGTAGACAGTCCTGATGAGACCTGATAGGCTAGGATCAGATAGAAGGGGAGGAGAACCTCCCCTATTAGTGGACTTGTAGAGGAGCATGGGAGGAGATGAAGGAGGGAGGATGGGATTTGGAGGGAATGTGGGAGGAGGCTACAGCTGGGATACAAAATGAATAAACTATAATTAATAAAAATATAAAAATTTAATTTTAAAAAAGGGCGAATGTGATAGACACTGGAAGCAGTAGAAGACAGGGAACAGGACAGGAGCCTACCACAGAGGTTCTCTGAAAGACTACTGATCTGGGTATCAAAGCAGAGGCTAAGACTCCTAGCCAAACTTTGGGCAGAGTGCAGGGAATGTTATGAACAAAGGGGGGGTGGATAGAAAGACCTGAAAGAGACAGGAGCTCCAAAAGGAGACCAGCTGAGCCATAAAAACTGATCCCTGGGGGCACTGAAGAGAATGATACCCCAATGAAGGAAAATATATGGAGAAGATTTAAAACCCTGGGTCAGATGTAGCCCATAAACTCAGTCTACAAGTGGGGTACCTAGTTAGGGGACTTTCTCTGGCATGAACTCAGTGGCAGGCTCTCTGATAACTGCCCCTGTAGAGGTGCAGCCTTTCCATGCCACAGAGGAAGACAATGCAGCCAGTCCTGATGAGACCTGATAGACTAGGGTCAAATAGAAATGGAGGAGGACCTCCCCATATCAGTGGACTAGGGGAAGGGCATAGAGGGAGAAGAGGAGGGAGGGTGGGAATGGGAGGATATGAGTGAGAAGGCCACAGCCAGGATACAAATTGCATTAATTGTAGTAAATGATAAATAAATTTAAAAGAGAGCACTCTGCATGCTACCAGAGAATAATTGTAATCATTAATACCATTGAGATTCAGACCCTATGACATACAACACTGACTTGCCTCCTATATTGGTGCAATAATGGCACAAATGTTACAACCAATCACTATTGGAACTCATACTTAACACTTCTCAAGTAGCAAAGAACCTGAACCAGATAGGTCATGTCCATAGGTGATAACCTATTATTATTTTCCTAAAGAAAAATATCAATAAGATGGCTCATAATTATGTAATGGAACAAAGCAATAAAGTGACCCTGAATGGCATATTGTCATAACCATAGGACGGTGCAATCAGCCCTCATCAGAGAAGCTTCTTTTTGAAGAAAATGATAACACAAATACCCAAAACTAGACAATGTGCAGAGTGAGAGTATTTGGAATACTTAGCCCTAGTTGGTTTGTCTATATAAAGCACCCCATCAATGTTCAGGAATTTTTTGCAGAAGAAAAGGTAGAAAGATTGTAAGAACCAGGAGTGATGGATGACTTCAAAGATACAATGTTTTCCAGACCCAACATAACTGACACACATATGAATTTACAGAATGTGTGACATCATGCATAACACCTGCACTGGTCCTATTTAGTAAGCATATAATTCTTCAAAAAAAACCCCAGGCATCACAGCAACATAATATTTTCTGATTATTGATGGGTTGCTTCAGCTTCGTTTTTAGTTACTATAATGTACTGTGAGATTATTTTAAAATGTTTGTGTCATACCTGGGTTTTTTTTTTCTTTTTTGAAGAGTTATATGCTTACTAAATTTATTCTTGAATCCGTCTTTTAAACTGATTCAACCTTAATTTTGATGTACATGTCCTCTACCATCCTTGGTTGGTCGTGACATAGAAAAACATGCAGCAAGGTGTTACTTATGGAGTCCGGGTTTTAGTCATTCTACAACAGACAGAACTATGGAATGTCCCTAGATGTGCAGAGAGCTCTCCTATCATGCTCAGAAGGTATAAAAGAAACACACACCAACCAAAGTAGAAGTGTGGGTGGAATATTATTATTATTATTATTATTATTATTATTATTATAGGAATGTTATGATCCTAGGAATTAATGCAGAATGTATCCATTTGTAGAAATTTTTTTTGTTCTCTATATATTGAAATTTTTTTAATTTTTATTTTTTTCTTATTAGTTACATTTTATTAACTCTGTATCCCAGCTGTATCCCGCTCTCTCATTCCCTCCCAATCCTACCCTCCCTCCCTCATCTCCTCCCTGCCCCTTTTCAAGTCCACTGATAGGGGAGGACCTCCTCCCCATTCATCTGACCCTGTTTTAGTAGAACTTAAGCAGAAACAGACTTCTTGAAAGTTCTAAAACAGAAAGGAATCAAACAATAAAAACAAGTAATAATTATGAACTGGCAATAAACTAAATAAAACACTTATATTCTAATTTTAGAAGCATGTAAGCTTCCTAGGGCTGATAGTGACAGGGACACAAGCTTATGACCCTTCTGTGAGATACCGTGAAATTTTTCCCATCAGATCAGCCAAAATAAATGCAGTATGCTGGAGCTTTAGCTGTGCTTGATATTCTATAAAACAGTCTCATTTTCTGCTGGAAACCAGGGATACTTTTAAAGCACTTCAAGGATGTAGTTTAAGGGCATATAATCATCTTTCCACAATTGTCTTTGCATGTGATTCTGTAATAATCAGCAAGATGAAATTTAGAAGTATTCTTACAAGTTGCTGTATATTTAGATTTTATAAATAATAGTCACAAACCACTTTAGAAAATGAATTGAGTCTTGATTTAATGTTTCTCTATAATATATATTAGTAAAGTTTAAATTATTTTAATACCAGTGTGCTTTAAAATTTTTCATAGTTTATAGTTTTCAAATCAGGCCAAACAAAAGTTTCTTTTTGTTTTTAATTGTTCTATAAATTTAAATGTTGTTGAAGCTCTAAAAATTGTCAGAATTTTTGTTAATGGGTACCATTGTTTACTAAAAGCCAGGCACACAGGGAAAACTCACAGTTCCTTCTAATAATCATTAGCAGTTTTTGAGAATTTCTTATATGAATATTGTACATACAACAATCCTCCCTACCCATCCCTCCAATTCCTGTATGTCCTTCTCTTCAAATACATGGTTTCCCATTTTGAATTATAATTCTCTCTCTCTCTCTCTCTCTCTCTCTCTCTCTCTCTCTCTCACACACACACACACACACACAAACACACACATAAATTTATAAATACAACCTGCCAAAATCATTCAGTCTTGCCCATGTGCTTTTCGAGTGAAACCCTTGGGATTTCCTAACCTATCAGAAGGACAGAAGACTCTACCTCTCCCAGTAACCATCATTTGCCTGCAGTTCTGAAGCCCTAGACTCTCAGACACACATAAGATTCAGGCTTGGCCAATTGTCCAGGCTCATAATCTTGTCACTCTGCCACATGTAGAGCAGCAATGCTCAAAAGAGCATTCTGAGGTAATGGAAGCATTCCATTTAACTTGCCAAGTGAGCAACTAATGTGTGATTAGGCCAACGAAAGAAATGAAGCTTTAATTGTGTTTAATTTTAATTAATTAAAACTTAAGCAGCCATTCACGGCCAGTGTACACCACAACTGTGAAGGATAAAAAAAATATCAGTGATCATACCCAAAATGAATCAAATAAGGAATATAATAAAGTTTTTATCAAAACTTGTTTTTTCTAATTCTGACATATTTACTAATAGATACATGATTAGGAAGGAGTATTTTCAGAATATAAAACTGAAAATGAGATTTAATGCTTATTTGAAAGAATTTTATATTCATGAAATTTTAAATGTATTGCACTTAATGAGTTAGAACTTCCATCAATACAGCTGAAGAATTAGTGAGGACAAGGATTTAATGATTCAATCCCCATGAAATTATTATTGCTTTCCATTTAAATATTTACCTACTATCATATTGAATTACATTCATAGACTTACTTGCCCTCAGAAATGTCTTGTAGTTCTCTAGAAACTGAAACATTTATTGTTGATTAGGAATTAAAAGTAATTTCAATGAAGAACTTAAATTTCTATGCATTGCATACACACACACACACACACACACACACACACACACACACACTTAGATTGTCATCACAGCTTCTAAATGTCCATGGAGCAGACCATCAAAGATTGATCTTTTTAAAGTCGTCAAGCTGACATACATGGAAATTATGCTCATTTTCTTAAGCTATAAATATTTTTACTCACCTAGTAATCTATCGGATAAGTCATATTATTTGTTCTATAGTGGCGATTCTTATAAGGTCATAAATCATATACTTGTGTAATCTGATAATTTTGATAGGGTGCCAATAAAATAACTGATAAAGTTTTAAGACTACATTGTAGACTAAAAAAAACCAGCATCGTCTTCATTTTGTTTGCTGCTAAAGAGCAGAGTAATTCTTACATTGTAGATTAGAAAATGGCTACATTTGATGCTGTTCTTGGACTACATTTTCACTATATTGTATGATACTCTATAGATAGTCACTGCAAAACGGTAACAGTTGTAAGTATGCTATCAACCCACATTTACTTTCATTCTATCTGTTTACTCACTGACTGGAAATTTGTAATTGGTGATAAACTCTTCACATGTAACACTACTTTGATGCCTGCATACATTTGAGAGACACAGTGGCTGCTTATAAGATGGTCAAATTCTCATAAGAGGTGTTATTTAATTGTGTGGTAATGCATCCAGAATAATTATTTTATTTACACATTCCTTTATTGAACGTCGAGCATGAGTTGAATGTCTATAAATGTTACTGTGGTATACTTGAAAACAAAGTTGGAAAGCTGAGGCCTCTAGCAGTTCTTTTGTTGTTCCGAAGTGATTAAGCCCTCCTGGGTTTTTGGGTTTCCATATGAAGTTGAAAATTGTCCTTTCAAGATTTGTAAAGAATTATGTAGGATATGGATGAACTACTATTTATTATTATATTTCTGTAATGTACCACGATGTTTTAAAAATTATATTAAAATTATACAAACTCAAAATAAAAAGAATTGTGTAGGAATTTTGATAAGAATTGCATTAAATCTGTAGGTTGCTTTTGGTAGGATGGTCATTTTTACTATGTTAATCCTCAATCAATGAGCATGGGACATATTTCCATTATCTGATATCTTCTTCAATTTCTTTCTTCAAAGACTTGATGTTCTTGTCATGCAACTCTTTCATGTGCTTGGTTAAAATTGCAGTAAGATACTTCATATTATTTGTGGCTGTTGTGAAGGGTTTTGTTTTCCTAATTTTATTCCCATCACTTGTATAAAGGAAGGCTATTGATTTTTTTTTTCAGTTAATTTTGATTACAGCCACTTGCTGAACATGCTTATCAGCTGTTGTAGTTTCCTAGTGGAAATTTGGGGGTTGCTTATTTTGCTGTATACTATCATGTCATCTAAATAAAAATACTTTGACTTCTTTTGAAATTTGTATCCCTTGAACTCCTCCATTTATCTTATTGCTCTGGCTAGGACTCCAGGTAACATATTGCATAGTAAGAGCTGACAACCTTGTCATGTTCCTGATTTTCGTAGAAATGCATTGAGATTCTCTCCATTTAATTTGATGTTGACTATAGGCTTACTGTAAATTGCTTTTATTGTCTTGAGGTGTGTTCCTTGTGTTCATACTCAAGACTTTTTCCATGAAGGGGTGTTGGATATTCTCAAGGGATTTTTGTTTTTGGTTTTGGTTTTGGTTGGGAGACTTTTAATGACCGCTTCTATTTCACTAGGGGTTTTATGTCTATTTAAATTACTAATTTAATCATGATTTAACTTTGGTAAGTGATACCTGTTGAGAAAATTAACCTTTTTTTATTTTGTTTTTCCAATTTGGTAGAATACAAGTTTTTAAAGTATGTTCTTTTGATTCTCTGGATTTTCTTGGTGTTGTTTCTATGTTCTCTGTTGTTAGGTTCTCTTTTTCATTTATTATTTTATTAATTTGGATATTTTCTCTTTCTATAAGGATTTGTCTATCTTGTTGATTTCTTGAAGAACCAATTCTTTGTTTCATTGATTCTTTTTATTTTTCTCTTTATTTTTACTGATTTCAGCTCTCCTATTTCCTCTTGGATGTGATTACCCCTTATCATTCTGGATTTTTCAACTAAGCTGTTAAGCTGCTAGTATGCTATCTCTGCAGTTTTTAAAATTGGCACTTAGTTCTACAAACTTTCCTCTGACAACAGCTTTCATTGTGTCCAATAATTTTGGGTATGCTATGTGTTCATTTTCATTGAATTCTAGAAAGTTTTAAATTTCCTTATTTCTGTCTTGGCCTACTTTTTTATTCAGTAGAGAATTGTTCAGTTTCCTCGAGTTTGTAAGATTTCAAGTTGTACTACAGGTCTATAATATTAAAAAAAACAGATGATATTGGCATAAAAACAGACATGTTGATCAATAGAACAGAACTGAAGACACACACATGGGCCTACATACATATAGATATCTGAGTTTTGAGAAAGAAGCCTGAAATATACACTAGAAAAAAAACCAGCATATTCAACAAATAGTGTTGGTCAAACTGGATGGCTGCATGTAGAAAAATGCAACTAGATCCATATTTATCACCCCGCACAAAACTCAAGTTCAAGTAGATCAAAGACACCAACATAAAACCATATACACTGAACCTGATAGAGTGTAAAGTATGTTTGGTGAAAACTCTAAGCCAACACTGCTGTTTGCTTCTCATTAATATTAACATTTACTTTTACACATAACCATAAAGACACATTTTACCTGTTCAGGAATTTGCTTAGTTTTTATTGATCATGTGCCACAATTTGCGGTAAATAACCCCAAGTAAGAGAAGACTTTAAAACAGTGAGATTGTGTACTTTGATAATCACTGATAATAATTTACTCAGGCCTTCAGTGTCTTCTAGCCACATTTGGTATCTAACAGTGTCTTTGGTTGAAAAATATGTGTGCCCCTTAGCCTGGTTCTTTGGCATAGAGTGGCCTGCACAGGTGAGGTCCAGGTGTCTCCTAGTCTGAGCTCACACTGAGCTTTGATTGGGTAGGATATCATTTCCTGTTGGCAGGACTTCACTTCTTCCCATGAAATTTGAACTGTGATCTCTATTTCTCTCTGCTGGCTGGCTTGAAGTTTGGCCTTGGGAATTTTTTTTCCATATGTTTTTTTCCTATATGGAAGCAGCATACAAGACAGCCAGCTACCCTTAGGAGAAGTGAATAAGAGTCAGATGTAGTGTAATCAAGGTGGAAGTCACATACTTTGTAACATATGCTAGGAAGTGAGAGTCATCCTTCGCTTCATTACAGCAGAGTAGAATCATTCCCCTCCAGTACAGGTGCTGAATGTGAACAGTGGTGACCACTAAGCCCATATTAGAAAGCTGTGAATCATGGAGGTTTAACTATGCTCTCTCCAGTGTGGGATGTGGACTACAGAATGTAAAAGATCCATAAAACTTTGAGTGCTATTTTTTCAATATCATGTTAATTATCACGTTTATTACTAATAGATCATACATAGTCATTAAAAAACGCCTGAAGCTACATTGTAGAATGGCACTGTAGATTACATTGTGTGGAGTTTATAATATGGTCTGACATGGTCTGATGTATGTACATACATATATGCATATATATGTAAACAATATATGTATTTATGTGGAAGAGAATATACTCTGATACACTATAGAGTTCTGATACAAAATTAAAATCTCTCCTCATTAAAAGAAAAAGCAACAAAAGTAGTTTGGTGTAAGATAGTTTGTGTTCTGCTTTAATTTGTGTACCTAATTTTTATCTCATTTCCTGTCTTTATTATTTGGTGTTGATATTTCTGTGAAGATCCTGTTCTTTTGGTAAGAGTCTTAGCTTCTGCTAAGGCAATTGCTCAAAGGCCACTCTAAGTACAGTCCTTATATATTGGTGTCTGTAGAGTTAGCTTCCTTTGCTCCAATATGTCCTGCAAGATGGTTACTTCCCACATTCATTGTTAACCCCAAGGATGGCTTTTGTCTGTTTGCTCAGCCCACAGCTCCTTCTCTTGCTTAAAAAAAAAAAAAAAAAAAAATCTGTGTCTTCCCTGTGTCTTTTCTGCCATCATATTTCTCTTTATGGTACTGAGGTTAAGAGATGTTTCACATTCTATTTTCTTTGGTAGGATGAATAAGTTTTGGGCCATCTGAGTTGAAATGTCACCCTTCAAAGTTTTTAGTAGCATGGCACTGGAAGGATCTCAGAGTAGGCATCATTAAAGCATGTGGAGTCCATGTTGCTCTATGCCACGTTGTGATAAAAATGAGAAATGCTTGGCACTCTACCATTCTCATTTAAAAAGAAAAAGGAATTGTGGTGCAGACACAGCAGCAAATCCTTGACTTATTTAACGGATGTCCCTGAAGAAACATCATGTTACTTAATATTGTTTCTTGTTACACATCAAGAAACTTAACTTACAAGTTTAATTTCTGATGAGTAACTACACAGGTTTATTTAATTTTATACTGGTATAAATAACTAAAGCAAGAAAAAGCACTATATAAGAGAAACATATATACTAAAGACAAACTCACCTTTGTTCCTGTGACTCTCTCTATGCGAAGAGAATGGGTGATGGAATCTCTAAACTAAATCATAGAGAAAGCATATCTTTTTTTGACTCTGTTACTTCATAGTCTTTAATTCAAAGGAGTTTGGATTTAATAACATAACTACATACATAATTTAAGTCCCTGTTATTTTTATTAATTCAGTATTATAAAAACGACTGTAGAGATAAGGAAAGACATAATATTATTGTGAAAACAGGAGAGAAATGATTATAGTGTTTTTATAGTTAAACCATTTGTTTCTCAAATTGAGCTGGATGCCTTATCTTCTGTTTCAGTGTAATGTAGTAAAGCATTTAAGTCAGTGTTCTGGCTTGTTAAAGACTTGGTTTTTCATTGAGAGAACCATATAAAATATGCAGATTGTGTGAATTCAGGTGTATGATGTTTTCAGCAGCCTGCAAATCATAAAATGCAATTTTCTCCTTTTAGTGCCAAGTTCATGATACTAAATGGCTTAGAAAATTGTATTAGGTAATTTTCTCTAGTGCATTTGATGCAAATTGCACTAATATTGTGAAGTGCCTTTGTTGAACACATTTTAAGTTAGATGAATTAAAATTTCTGAAGGGCAGAAGTAGATCAAGATGATTATGATGAGAAAGGTTGGTTATTCTCTAATAACATTAAATGTGGTTAATTCCATGCATTATTATGTAAATCTAAGTAAGTTCACCATTTATTCTAATGACCACTCTCTTGCTTATGTAGTAGTAAGTGAAGAGTGCTTTGTTTAATATTTATGCAATAAAGCTTCTTTTTTCTGATGCTACTAGATTTTTCGATAAAATGATTTTATTACTCAAGGCAACTATGTTCAGAGACATAAAACAATTAATCCATTCTTTCAAGGCTTTTAAAAATATGATGCAAGAGAAGCCTCTTAGACTTTATAATGCAAGGGGAAAAGCTAGATGCTATGTTAAAAAGAGATTGATGAAGACCTTCATGAATGACAAATTTCTATAGCTGATGGTGTAAAACTGGCAAAAGAATGACTTACGCAGAAGCAAAATTAGTCTTTGCTACCCTGACTCTGGAAGAACCAGAACCCTACCCATCCACTTCTAGACAACTTATGTCATGCTGTTCTCAATTTGTCTGTTATACATTTTGTAGATATAATGAAGCAAGATTTAAAGTCTGTTACAGAGTGTTTATGACTCAGTGATTAATCTTAGGAATGATCATTTTCTTTATTCATAGATCAACAGAACCATAATTATTCTTATGTACCTTTTTGGTGAAAATTATGACATTAAGTTATTAATGCTGATGTTTCATCTCCATCAGATCTATGATTATTCTTTCTGCATTGCTTTTACAGAGAAGAAAACATACCAGTGATAAATAAATTTACATAAGTTTCTTTCCCTTAAGAAGACTAAGTTCAGTAGACCTCACCTAACATTTGTAGTATAGCATTACTTAGCTTAAGGAAGTAAAATAATATTTCCTCTATACTTCACAAAGTCTTGGCTGGGCTTTGCTGTAATGAGACACAGATTAAGAAAAGAAAAAGAAATAAAGGTTTGTACCATGTATGTTCCTTATGTTCATGGACGTCACCTAGAGAAATGAGGAAATCTCTAGACTAGGTCTCTAAGGGTTCTTGTCCTCCAGAGTAACTTTCTTTTTTTTATTTTCAAGTGTTGTCTTTATTTTTTAAAAAAAATTCACTTTACATCCTTGTTGTAGCCCCATCTCTTCTCCTTTCCCAGAGCCATCCTCCCTAGCTCTTTTCCTTAGAAAAGGGGAGCTCTCTTTCCTATTCCCCCCAGCTCATCAAGTTGCATCAGGACTGAGCATGTCCACTTCTATGGCCTGGAAAGGGAGTCCCACCAGGGGGAAGTGATAAAAAAAGCTGGCAAGTGAGTCCATGGCTAATGCAGCCCCACTTCCCTTACTGAGAAAGCACCAGATTACTTTCCAAAGTGATTGTACAAGTTTACATTCCCACCAACAATGAAGGAGGGTTCCCCTTTCTCCACATCTTCTCCAGCATGTGTTGTCACTTGAGATTTTGATCTTAGACTATTTTGACTTGGTGTGAGATTGAATCTCAGAGTCCTTTGATTTGCCTTTCCCTGATGACTAATGAGCATTTCTTTAAGTGTTTCTTGGCCATTAGAGATTCCTCTGTTGAGAATTCTAAGTTTAGTTCTGTGCCCCATTTTTAATTGGGTTATTTTGTTTATTGGTGTTTGATTTCTTGAGTACATCATATATTTTTTATATTAGTCCTTGTCAGATGTAGGATTGGTGAAGATCTTTTCCCACTCTGTAGACTGTTGTTTTGTTCTATTAACACTGTCCTTTGCCTTACAGAAGAGGTCCAATTTATTAATTGTTGAGCTTAGAGCCTGAGATGTTGGTGTTCTGTTTTTGGAGTTGTCTCCTGTGCCAATGACTCCAATCCTCTTCCAATTTATCTGAAACAAAGGAAGGATGGTTTAGACTGCTTTGGAGAAGACAGACAACAGAAGCACAGCCAGAAGCACATACTGTGTTATGGAAAGTCATACAAACACTTTTTCCATTGATTTAAGTCTAGAGAGAATTCATCATCCATTCTCTCCTTCACATTTTGGGAATCACAGGAGCAGAGGAGGATTTCCTTGCTGGGTATACATTTCTCTTCTAAAAGACTGTGTCTTCAGAGCTTCTCTTGTTAGTGCATTAACTCAAAATAACCCACTCAAGGAATCTTTATTCAGAATATACCTATTTGCTAGGTTGTGTTTATTTCTCTCTCTTTTTGTTTGCTTATTTAATAGATCACTATGCAGCCTGATCCCAGTCTCCTCCCTCCTTTCCTCTCAGTTTCTCCATCACCCTCCCCCAATTCTATTTCTTTCTTATCAGAGAAGGGGAGGGCCTCAAGGAGTACCAACCCACCCTGGCACATCACTTCACAGTAAGGGCTAAGTGCATTCTTTCTTACTGAGGCCAGAGAAGAGAACCCAGCTATGGAAAAGGGATCCAAAGGCAATAACAGAATCAGAGGCAGCCCCACTCCTATCGTTACGGGACCCACATGAAGAACAAGTCACATATCTGCTACTTATGTGTAGGGGTCCTAGGTCCAGCCCATGCATGTTCTTTGGTTGGTGCTTCCATCTCTGTGTGATCCTATGAGGCTAGGTTAGTTGACTCTGTAGCCCTCGCCACTTCCAGTGGCAGCAATATCACTCATAATAGCTCATCAGTATATTTGGGGCACCCATTCCCCATGATTCCTGTGCATGAAACAAATGACACTCAGCTACTATACTCTTACAGAGGAAGGTAGGGTTTGGTTTGTACAACCACATCCTAACATCTCCAAGAGGACATCCCTGACTTTTATATTATCAGTGTTGGGGATGTGATGGGCTGGTGGTATCATTGCTGTCCAGGAAAGAAATGATACGGCAATTTGTGCCAGGTAGACATGGAGATAACATTTGAAAAGCCTCAACTTCCATTTTCTCTCTGGAGAGAAATTGTTTTGTATTTTGAAAACACCAACTTCTCCTGAGCTGACAAACAAATATAAAATGAAATTAAAACAGTTGGACCCAGTCATTGCTATTTTTTTCTAATTTATTTTTTTTGTTTTGTTTATTTTTTATTTATTACAGTTTATTCACCTTGTATTCCAGCTGTGGCCCCCTCCTTTTTTCCCTCCAAATCCCATCCTTCCTTCCTCTTCTCCTTCCATGCTCCTCCTCCCCTTCCATCTGACCCTAGTCTATCAGGTCTCATCAGGACTGGCTGCATTATCTTACTCTGTGGGCTGTCAAAGCTGTCCTCCCTACTCAGGGGAAAGTGATCAAAGAGCCAGCTACTGAGTTCATGTCAGAGACAGCCTCTGTTCCCCTTACTAAGTACCACATTTGGAGACTGAGCTGTCATGGTCTACATCTGTGTAGGGGTTCTAGGTTATCTCCTTGTATGGTCCTTGGTTGAAGTATCAATCTCAGAAAAGATCTCTAGGCTTTTCTGCCTCTGAGCTCCTTGTGGAGCTCCTGTCACTTCCAATGGTCTTAGCCATTGCTTTTTCTAATGACACTCTGAAAACATGAAGACAATGATAACTCAAAGAGAAAAATTGGCCCAACCACAAGGGATCAGCCACATGTTTGATGAGAGCTGACTGCTCTTGTTCAGGCTGACACAGGTTGACCCAGACTAAGATAAAAATAATCTTAGACAGATGAGAGTGACAAAGTGAGTAGAGAAATTTTCCCAAGATTATGCAAATTTTATAGAGATTAATTACTCTGACAGAGTTCCTGAAAATTCAGTCTGTGGTTCTCTTATAGGTGTTCGGATCCTATCTCACCAAAACATAAATAACCAATAAGCTTGTAATCTAAGCTGAGACGTTGAAATGATGTGGAAGCAGAAGTGAGCTGCATGCTATTCCCTGACTCCCATCAATCACCTTTCTGGGGAGTCCTGCTGGGCCTCAGGAACATAAGTAGAGGGGTTAATGGAGCCTGAAGTTGTCACCTCCTTTAGGCAGGTGGGATTTCCAGTGGAGGGAGGGGGACGCCATCTCCACCCTCATAAAACCTTCGATGCAAAATTTGTCCCACTACAAGAAGTGTAGTGATAAAGCTGGAGCAGAGATTGAGGGGATGGCCAACCAATAACTGGCCCAACCTGAGACCCACCTCACAGGAGAGAGAGCCAGGCCTTGACACTATGTCTGCTATGCTTGCAGACAGGAGCAGACAAGAGCCTAGCATAACTGTCCTCTGAGAGGCTTCATTCAGAAGCAGATGGAAACAGAGGCAGAGACCTACAGTCAAACCACAGGCAGAGCTCAGGGAGGAAATGTTGAGGAGCCACAGGGGTCAGGGACACCATAAGAAGTCCTACACAGTAAACTAACCTGGGCCCAGGTGAGCTTACAGAGACTGAAGCAACAACCAAAGAACATACACAGGCTGGGCCTAGACCTCCTACACATATGTAGCAATGTACAGCCTGGTCAACATGTGGGTGACCTAACAATTGGAGGGGTTTGTCTCTGACTCTGCTGCCTGCCTTTAGATCTCTTTCAAATATCTGGGTTCCCTTTTCTGGCCTCAGTGGGAGATGATGCTCTTAGTTCTGCTACAACTTGATGTGCCAGGGTGGGTTGGTACCCATGGGTACCTCCCCTTAGAAGGGGAAGGGGGAAGAAAGGCACGGAGTTATGGATGGGAAATAAGAGGGGAAGAGGATGAGGGCTGGGATCAGGCTGTAAATTGATTAATAAATTAATGGAAGAAAAAGAAATGATGTGCTCATATAAATATTAATTATAGAAAATAGTAACAACTATTATGGTTTGGAATCAACATTTGTAAATGTTTTGTATAGACAATAGTGATCACATTAAAGTTTTTATAATATTTGATAATGATTTAAAGAGAACAGCTTACCTTCAGTGTGTATACACTGTTCTAGGGAATCTATTCTTGAGCATGTATAGCAACATGTTATTTTATAACCAAAAATGAAATATAAGTATGGGAGAAAGTTGAAGAAAATAAGAAGCCATTTCATTTTCTGTCATGATTAAGAATGCTTCCAACAAAGCCACTCGATTCCAATTTAGTAATTTATTTTGCAGACCTTTGTGGTTAGCATTCATGTCATATAGAAACAGAATGTAAGCCATTAACTGCTTCCATAATAGAGAAAATTGGAGACATACTTGAGAACTCCAAAGGGGACCATTGCTATGTTTCCATAATGGGGCTAGATTATTCTGAGAACAGCTCCATTGAAAAGAGCCTTGTGATTGCACTTATTACTCTGGTAGAAAGCAATTAAACGTTAAGATGGTCAGTCCAGCGTGATTGGCTTTACAATGTAGCTCAAGACCTGGCTTGAACTTTTGTAAGACTTGAAAACTCAAAATCAGTAGTGTTAAATAAAATGATTTATCAGAGCTGCGGCTGTCATGAAAAGCAACTGCCTGCAGGCCTTTCAAAACTTGAAGCAAATATTCTCAGGTTTACTATACTGTTCCTTTCAAATCTTCCTTTTTTAGTATCTACATATATAGGCTTTAAAGTGTGGTTTTTTTATGGACTTACGGAATGCAAAACCTAAAATTTATTCTACATTTCTCCTGAATGTTTGTGTTTCTTCTGTTCTATAATTACATTTGCTTTATATGCTTATTGCTTCTGTGAATAGCTCCAATCCACACTTTTATAACTATTTTTGTTATGATAGTTAGCTACATAAAATATGATTAATTAGAGATCAGAATAAAAAACTGGCTAAATGGGGCAAGAAAAGAATGGATGGGTACAGTAACTGGCTAGAAAAGTTATTGACTGAGTCTTCTAGCCCATCACACTCTAGTGGCTCAGGTAAGTGTTTATCAGACAAGCATCTGCTCCTGGTGCTGCTCCTGTGTCAAAAGTATTCTAAGTGCTTTTCAAGTTTGCTCTTTCTTATGTCTCATGCAGTAAGTGCCATGATCATACATAATTTATAGTAAAGAAACTGAGACCAAGAAAGGAGAGATTTCTTACATAGATTATGGTTAGTTTATCCTTTATGTATTTTTTCAATTAGTCTCTGTTCATTCTTGGCACCATTACGGCTCCTTGACAACCCAGTGCCAACCTTTTTTGAGATGAACTAATCCAATATAAATGCTTCTTATATTTCATTTGTATTTTTAAAACTGTGTAGCTAAGTTTGTCACCATAACATTTTGTCTCATGACATTTGTGTCATCTCATATTCTAAATTTATGAAATATTAAGAATATAATGTCATAATATTAATTAACCATCTAAGCTTTAGGTCATCTCTGAAATTCCTTTAATGAGCAGAACTTCCTGTTAGAATATATATAAGTGAGTACCTAAAACATGAGGGCCCAATCAGTCCTGGGAACTAACTTAAACGTTTTTTTTTCTCTCTATATTATTATTATTATTATTATTATTATTATTATTATTATTATTAATTACACTTTATTCATTTTGTATCCCCCCATAAGTCCCTCCCTCCTCCCCTCCCGATCTCACCCTACCCCCCCTTTCTTCATGCATGCTCCTCCCCAAGTCCATTGATAGGGGAGGTCCTCCTCTCCTTCCTTCTGATCTTAGTCTATCAGATCACATCAGGAATGGCTGTTTTTAAAGTCTATATTTATATGTTTGACAATTGTCAAAGAAATCATGAAAATACCTTTAAAACAACAATACAACTCATTATTTTTCCACATTCCAGATTAGGAAGTCCTCACTTTGAAATGATAATTTGCATAATAAAGATCACAACTGCAGAGCTATTGATGAAGGAGCTGAGACTAGAATTTGGTCTCCCATGGGGATATTCAATAGGAATTTAAATTTGCTTTGTTCTAACACAAACTGAAGAAATGTACAGCAGCTGTTGATCAGAAGTGCTTGGGAAATTGCATTTTAAGGAGAAGTTACAAGGAAAAGAAAACACCTGTCAAAAAAGGCATAGTACATAGTGTTCTACTTCTTTGGTGTGGTTTGCATCAACCTATTTTATCTAGAATTTATCATAATTCTAGTTCAGAATATGTTCATTTATTAATAATTATAGAAGCCCTTAGGTTTTTTTATTAATTAAAAAATTAAAATAATTTTTTTAGTTTTTATGTGTGTTGGCAATTTGGCTACCTCACATGTGTGCTTGGTGTGTTTGGAGGACAGAAGACAGGGTCAGATCCTTTGGAAATGACGTTGTGGATGGTTGTGAGCAGCCATTTGGCTACTGGGAATAAAAATTGAGTCCTCTAGTAGAGTGGCCAGTATTTAGCTGTATTCTATTTTAGAAGTCATAAGATATGCATTATTTTCCCCACCTATGAGTAACCTTGACAGATAGGTAATTAATTATACCTGTTCTGCAACATTTCATATGTGATGGCCAGTAAAATGAGAATTATAGTTTTCTCTAAACTGTTCCAAAATTTAAATCTAATCCTCATCTTTCTGTATCCTCTTTTATTCAAGTTTTACATTTTTGAATTTTTTCTTTACTTCTTTGTTAGGCCTATGGTATCTTTCCTCATAGTATAAATATTAACACTTGTTTCATTTTCATCATATCTTTGTGCCCTATGCATTTTATAAAGACTTCATCCTACGGATTAGAAAACATAATAAATCTTTAGTGTTAAATATCACTCAACATATTTTTATATAAATAATTTCATTTAATTAACACAATAACCCTATGTGGCGGTATATTATTTTACCATTTCATTGAGAAGAAAATTGAAGCTCAAACAGGTTAAAATCCTTGCTCTGCCTCATAAACATGCCGCACTCATTGCTACAGCTGACATAATAAACTATTGTGATCTTGGTGGCTTAAAACCGAAATATATTCTTTCACGGTTCTGAGGCTAGGGATCTGATATCCGGTGTATCATCCTGTCAATGGCGCTCTATCCTAGAGCTTTGAAGAATGCTCTCTTCCTCTTCTGGTTCTTGTTGATTCTAGTTTCTGTAGCTTTTAGAATCCTTTGGTTGGTAGGAGACTATTTCCTGGCTCTCCTCTAGCTTCACACAGCTTTCTTTTCTTTCTACCTGCTTTTCCTTTTTCTTTTTTTTTTTTTCAGTTTTGAGTTTTTAATTATGAAATCTGAATTCTCTGTCTCAGCTAACAGGTACAATTAGGTTCTGAAAACAAGATGAAAAATCTTTTGCACGCAAGCCCTCCCAATGAGGACTTTGCATGTGGAGTTTGATCAGCATTCCTGGAATTCACAGCATATAACTGAATTAAAAAAAATCAGAATAAATAAATAAAAATCACAGAACCAGAATAAACAATAGATTAATAGAATAAAAGAAATAGTGAATAAGGTAAGTAAAATTAAATAGATAAAAATATACATGAAGCATCAATGGTTCAAACATGGTTCTTGAAAGAACCGAACAAACTGAATATACATAGACAAATGAAGAAAAAGAGCAAAAAGATGTTAAAATGATACCCAATACAAATGACCACCTTCGGGCCAACCACTTTGATGATATGTAAAACTCCTATCAAGGCTGATTCTTCAAAACAAAAACTCTCAAGAGATCAAAAATATATATGGAGTAAAACTCTGTAACAGAACACCCATATAGGAGAAGCCCAGCATAAGATGTCTCTACTGATGAATTCTCCCAAACATTAAAACAATATTTGACATAAATTATGATTAAAATATTCAAAACTGGCAGGGAAGGAATTTGTTGTTGTCAAATGATCCTGTAAGGCCAACTTTTCTCTGATATGACATCTAAGATGCAGCAAGAAGAAAACTTAAACATCACTGATAAAAAAAAAAATAAACAAACAAACTGTGAGCATCCTCACCAAATGCTAGGAAACCAAGTCCAACAGCACATTAAAAGGAGTGTTGACTGAGGTGCTGTTTGGATGGTTCAGTATATGTAATTCAGTATGTGATGTAACACATCAACAAATTTAAAGCAAAGACACTTTAGCAAATTTTGGGTATATGCCTAGGAGTGTTATAGCTCGGTCTTGAGGAAGCACTATTCCTAATTGTCTGAGAAAGCGCCAGATTGACTTCCAAAGTGGTTGTACCAGTTTATATTCCCACCAGCAATGGAGGAGGGTTCCCCTTTCTCCACAACCTCTCCAGCATGTGTTGTCCCTTGAGTTTTTTATCTTAGCCATTTTGATGAGTGTAAGGTGAAATCTCAGGGTCGTTGTTTTGATTTGCATCTCCCTGATGGCTAAGGATGTTGAGCATCTCTTTAAGTGTTTCTCTGCCATTCTATATTCCTCTACAGAGAATTCTCTGTTTAGCTCCGTACCCCATTTTTTAATTAGATTACTTGATTTATTGCTTTTTAACTTCTTTAGTTCTTTATATATTCTGGGTATCAACCCTCTGTCAGATATAGGATTGGTGAAGATTCTTTCCCAGTCTGTAGGCTGTTGTTTTGTTCTAATGACAGTGTCTTTTGCTTTACAGAAGCTTTTCAGTTTCATGAGGTCCCATTGTGCATTGGACATAGGAGAAAACAAGTAACAGGACAGGAGCCTACCACAAAGGGCCTTTGTAAGATTCTACCTAGCAGTGTATCAAAGCAGATACTAAGACTCATAACCAAATCTTCAGCAGAGTGCAGGGAATCATATGAAGGAAGGGGGAGTTAGTATGACGTGGAAAGGATAGGAGCTCCACAAGGACCAAATATATCTTGGTACAGGGGTCTTTTCTGAGACTGACACTCCGCCAAGGACCATGTATGGATATAACCTAGAACCTCTGCTCGGATGGAGCCTGTGGTAGCTTAGTAACCAATTGGTTTCCCATAGTAAGGGGAACAGGGACTATTTCTGACATGAACTCAATGGCAGGCTCTTTGACTTCCCCACCCCCCAAGGGAGGAGCAGTCCTGCTAGGCCACAGAGGAGGACTTTGCAGCCAATCCTGAAGATACCTGATAAAACAGGGTCAGATCAAAGGGGAGGAGGTCCTCCCCAATCAATGGACTTGGAAAAGGGCAGGGAGGAGATGAGGGAAGGAGTGAGGGATTGGCAGCGAATGAGGGAGCAGGATATAGCTGGGATATAGAGTTAATAAAATGTAACTAATAATAAAAAATAAAAAAATCATATCAAAAAAGATAAAAGCAAATCCACCTCATCATCTCAATAGTTATGTAAGTGACATTGAATGAAATTTAACACTTGTTTATCATAAAATTTTGAGTGACCTATGTATAGAAAGAGCATGTCTCAACAGAATAAAGGCCACACATTGGCAACCAACAGAAAACAGTATCCCAAAAGGAACTATCTAAAAGCTTTCGGTCTAAAATCTGTAACAACACAGGAGACCCACTTTCTCAAAACATGTTCAACAACCTTTGCAAGTCTTCTCTACAGCCACCAGAGACAGAACCATGATGCACATTCATATTGGGAAAGATATAGTGATATTTGTTAGTGTGTGCTAACAACATGATCATATACACAGAAAACCCCAAGATTCTATCCCAAACTATTAAGTAAAATTAAATGGAGAAAAATTGTAGGTTGCAAAATCACCACATAAAAACCAGTAGTGGTGGTAAATAGCAAGTCTCCTGAAACACAAACCAAGAAATCAATTCCATTTACAAAGACAAAAACAATATAAAGCTCTCTGTAGACAGGATTTATGTTGCCTTCTTTGCAGCACGGTTGTTATAGCAAATGATTAATAAATATTTGACCCATAAATGTGAAGGACACTGGACTTCTGCAGTTCTGAACTGTATTTGCAAGCCTAAGGCAAATCTCTTCTGGTGAGAATAAATGTCAGACCATAGACACAACCAAGCACATTGAGCATTCTAGTCCCATTATTCTCTCTGTATAAACAATTTTGTAAACAAGCCTTTTCTTTGTTGAGTTTCCAGTATTTGATTCCTCAGAAAAGTATTCACAATCCCTCTCTAATATTTATAGAAGGTAAGGGTTTAAAACAATTATTATTAAAATTTTGCATTAGCCTTGTGTATTGGTCACACCTCTCACCCCTACAACTTGTCTCTCTCTCTCTGTCTCTCTGTTCTTTCTTTCACATACACACACACATACACATGTATGCACACATGCATACACACACACACACATGCACACATACATTGTGCCTATTCATTTTGTTTTCTGAATGCAATGATACAGTGATAGCCAGGACCATCTGTGTGATTATGGGTTTATAGCTGTTGTATCCTACTGGCCTTTCTTTTTAATTCAGACATTTATCACTTGATTGAGGACCCATCCCAACTTGAGAACCTTGATTTGATTACATCTACAAATGTTCTTTTTCCAAGATCAATTTACAGATTCTTTAGTGTATCTTTTAGGGTACCAATACAATCCATTTAGTCTATGTGTAATAACAGAGGAAAGCTAGGTCTTGATCCGAGTCATTCGATCTCCAAACCCAATGCTATCTCATTGATTCTAAGTTTTAAAAGCTACTTATGACAAACAGGGTAATCACAGTGACTGTCATTTGCATATATATGGTACAATTATGTTTGAGCAGGTCAGAGAAAGTATACATGGTTGTTCCTGTTCTTATTTAGTTTCAACAAGCATAGGTATTGTGACAATAAATTAAAGATATAAAAACATATGTCATTTGATTCTTATAATTACAGTACAAAGCAGAGTTTACTTTTGATTTATAGAGAAAGAGTTCCATTTCCGTGAATAATACACAATGGTTGCAAGCTGGTAAATAGTAGTGGTTGAATTTGCACTTTATCTGTTCATTGCAAAAGTCACCCATAATAACATCTCTGAACTTATTCCTTCTCTATGCTAAGTGCAGTCATGTTAGATGTGTCCACGCCTGCTAAAATCATTTTGTCCAGTAACAATTCTTTTCACAGTATCTGGTTTCTTATGGTGGGCCCCGACTCACCCTTCTTTTACCCGTATTCCCTGTTATTTACACTCCCCTGATGTAAGCTCCCTTTTAGTTTCCTACAGCATATAATGACCCACTTAGAACAGGTCCCTTTCACCTTCTCAGTCCACCCACTTTCTGCCTTCTGTTTCCATTTGAATCAGGGTTTCTCAGAATCTCATAGCAGAAAATGGCAATGCATCACCACTTCTATCAATATTATTACAGTAGATAATAATAGCCACACTAAAAATAGTAAGTTTGAAATGTTTTGTCTGGTAAAGTGAGGCAATCTTAATATGTGACTATTTTAATAACCGTTTTTAATGTGCTGAGCAGGTGTCTCACTGGGTAAGGTACTCGGTGCTCAAGAGTACAGATCTCAGAGCGAATCTCCAGCACTCCTGTAAAAGCCAAGAACAGCAAGGAACATCTACAGCATCAGAGATGGGGGTAGGGATAGAGGTGAATAGATTCTTGGGGCTGGTTGGTGAACCTGGGCTTATATGTAAACTTGTCCTAAAATTAATGTGGAGAGCAATGGAAGAGGACACTGGCATTGGCCTTTGGTGAACACATGAATGAAGAAGTGAGTATACTCACATACATACATATATATGCCACAGATACACACTAAGTAAAATGTGCAAGTAAGTAAATAAGTAAATGTGAAAACATTTTTAAGTTCTTATACATAGCAAATCTTGGATTTATAAATCAAAATCCGTAAATCTTTTACTTATATGTCTTATTTTTTTTTCATACAATCAGAATTTATTTTTTTCTACTCAGAAGTAATAGTCTTTTTAAAATAAAAAAAATAAATCACTTTTCTTTTCAAAACTCACAGTCCTTTAGTGAATTAGTACATTAGTCATACAGAACCAAGTCTATATTCCAAATGTAGAAGAGAAATAATGAAACAATGAGGAATTTGTTCTTTAATGATGTCAATGCCAATGGTTTGATTCAAGTCAAAATGCTGTGCTCAGTAGAGCTGGTGTTCCAGTGAAAAGACCCTTCTGTGATTTTTTTTCCTTTCTACCATCCTGATCTATTATATTTTACCTTATCTAGCTATATTTTTTAGTCTTATATTTTTATTTCACAATTCAAAGATTGTTATTAAAACTGCTTGTTTCTTGAATGTCTTGATTTACAAATTTCACTGAGAGTAGTTGTGAGAGTTTTAATGAAAATATCCCCATAGGCTCATGTTTGAATACTTGGTTTCCAGTTGGTGATACTGTTTAGGAAGAATTGTAAGGTGTGGCCTTGTAGGATGTGTGTCCCTGGGTGTGGGCTTTAATGTTTCAGAAGCCCACACCATTCCAAGTTAGCTTTCTCTGCCTCATTGTTGTGGCTCAGGATGTGGCTCTGAGCTAATGCCCCAGATCCCTGACTGCCTATCTGCTGCCATGATCCTCGTCGTGATGACTGTGGACTCTAACCCTCTGAAACTGTAAGCTCCAAGTAAACTCTTCTATAGTTTGTCTTGATCATGGTGCTTATCATCGCAATAGAAAAGTAAGACAATGAAAGGTCTATCCTAAATACTTATGCTTTATTGAGAAGGTTAAATCTTCATATTTAAGGATCTGCCTTTTTTGACGTATAGTACACCTTTTAAACTGCCCTTTGCATGTCACAGGGAGTATTCGAAAGCTACTCTGACTCAATGTAACTTTTCTCTACTTCTATCCTCAATCTTATCATTACCCACCTAGATTTTCTGTTTAAGCAAATTCTACCACACTTGAATTTGGGAATTGTGTGTCTTTTCTTTTTTCTTTCTTTCTTTTTTTTTAATATCAGCCTTCATGTTTACTTAGTTTTGCTAGCTAGTTTATTCTGCTACTTAATAGTATTTGAATATGTCTGCATATATCCAAGCTCATTATCAACTCATTATGAACATCAGTGCAATTGCTTCTGCTGAACAAGGTAGTATTCCTGACCTCTTTTTGAATAACGTTCTTTTGAAGCCTTCTTCCACCTCCCCACATAAGGAGTGGCCCACCAAGAAGCATTACGTGAAGCCCTCAGTTTGGGTTCTGTGTCTTCTCTATATGATCTCTATCATCATACATTCAGATACTTTCTCTGTGGTTCTGCTTTCACACTGTGAAGTAACTACTAGTAGATTTTTTTGGTTTTCTTGTTTGTTTGTTTTGTTTTGTTTTATGACATAAACTATAGCTTTTCTGTTTTCCAGTTTCTAGCCCACATGGTGCTTATCATAGCAATATAAAAGATTACTGAGTGATTAGAATCTCTGGCTTGATTTTTTAAATGGCTTCCAATTAATTTGGATTTTCAATTTTTTTATTATATTAAAGTGCTAGAGATTAAATTCAGGGCCACTTACATCTTGGGCAAATCTTACACCATTGATCTATATTCCCAGGACCAATATCTACATAATCTTAATGCATTTTCTCTATAAAAAGAATATCCTAGATGGGCACAGTGTAATCCCACTCACACCTGTAATCCCAGGACTTGGGGGGTGGGCAGAGGCAGGTGGATCTTTGTGAGTTCTAGGCCAGTCTGGTCTACAAAGTGAGTCCAGGACTAGCAAGGCTAAACAGAGAAACTTCGCCTCAAAAAGCACAAAGAAAAACAAAAAACAAAAAAGAAAAGAAAAGAAAAGAAAAAAGAAAAGAAAAAAGAAAATTCCCTAGAGCTGGAGTTTCCCCCAATGTGGGTTCTGGGAACCAAATGCTGGAGCTCTGGTCCTCTGGAAGAGCAGAACATGTTCCGAACCCCTCAGCACATCTCTAACACCTGGTAAATGACTTTTTGATATATTTTTATTTTATTTTAGAAATAGTAGATCCTAGAAATTAGATCCCCTGTGCTAGTCAGGTTAAACACAGACATATTTTCTTCTCTCCACTTTCTTTTCTTCTCTATACTGAAAAGTACTGTAAGAATTGAAAATTATCTTCCTAGTTCTAAATGATCATATTACTTAATAATCTTCACATGACCCTCAGATATAGCTATGAGCCATTATTTTGAAACAATGTCTTCTAATCTTATTCTGTCATTTTATTTACATTGATAATATAATACCATTACAATGGATTTTTCATAGAGAGACACTTAATAACGATTATGCTCTTTGCCTATGATATTTATCTATTGTGTAATATAATTGAGTTATATATATTTTTTTCTTTAACCAGAAAATGGTCTTTAGAAATATGGGTAGATCAGAGTTCCCAATTGGCTTTGCCATTAGTATTCATTACCTTATATATTACTATACCCTTTAATTTTCCTTTTTCTCAACTAAATGTGTTCTTCATTTGTTTTTAAAGGTACACCATTTCCCTCATGAGAATAACAATTTCTCACTGCTCTTCCTGTTTTCTGATTTTCATTAGGTTCAAAGCAATGAAACTACTAAGACAAATGCTATTTTACCATAGCTAAGATAAAGAGATATTATTGATTCAGAAATTGGATATCTCTGTGTGTCATAGTTTGGCCTCTTTTTAATATGGTTTAATATCTCATTCCTTTTTTATTGCCTCTAGGTAGTGAACAAATACCTTCATTGCACAGAGACATACAAATCTTATACTTGAGAAAATCACATTTAGCTCAGAACACATCAGTGTATATGAGTAATTTGAACTTTTTCAAATGTTTTTTGCTTTTCCATATTTTAAGTGGATTTTATACATCTTTGTATAAAATTGTATATGATTACCTCACACTGTTAAGATGTTTGTAATTTAACCAATTTTCTAATCTCAATAAAATCATAATAAAAATTTCCTGCAAATTTCAAAAACTTCACCTTCTTTTCCCAAATCATTAAGGAAAGTATTGAATCAGAGGCCCAAGGTTCTGGATCCTGGACTAACCCTGATAATTAACCTCTTGGCTTCTTGAGGATTTGAAACTCATTTCCACTCAGATTCTACCACTTAAACTGTTTTTAATGGCTTGGGGCCATCCCCAGGTGGGTAGAGGGCCTTGAGCAAATCACTTTGCAATCTCATTGCTTAACAGTTTTATTCATTTGAACTCCTGTGAAAGTTAATATAAAGGACATTTTAAAATGTAAAAGCTCCCAGGAGGGAAGTGTGGGGAAGGCTATTGTTTATAGGTAACAAGTCTTCCAACCTTTCCTTCAGTGTCTGCTTCCTACCCACTTCCACCTACACTCTCCACCTCTGCTCCACAGCTTTTCTAGTACTTGAGGAGCTTGTTGAAACAGTAGCTGTGCATGTCTCTCCTTGGCTGTCCTGTGTTGAAATCTAGCAGAAACAAAGAGGAATTCCAATTGTCTTCACCTTTACTGAGATTATAGTTCAAAGAGCAAGAGAAGCAGACTCAACTGGGATTTTTTTTTTTTTAAGACAAGTGGAATTCAAGCCCTCTCCAGACCACTGAGTCAGATCCGAATACTGTGTACTATTTTAAGTTACTGATAGCCTCTGTAATTTACACTTAGAGAAACTACAGTATAAGAAAACAATCAACTCAGGGTCGTTTTGATTTGCATTTTCCAGATGACTAAGGACAAATGTTGAACATTTTTTTAAGTATTTCTCTGCCATTAGATATTCCTCTGGAATATCTAAACAGAGGAGAATTCTCTGTTTAGCTCTGTACCCCATTTTTTAAATTGGATTATTTGGTTTGTTGGGGTTTAATTTCTTGAGTTCTGTATATGTATTTTCTGGATATTAGCCGTCTGTCAGACATAGGGTTGGTGAAGATCTTTTCCCAGTCTGTAGGCTGTCATTTGGTTTGTTGACGTTATCCTTTGCTTTAAAGAAGCTTTTCAATTTCATGAGATTCCATTTATTGATTGTTGATCTTAGAACCTGTACTGTTGTTGTTTTTTTCTTTTTTTTCTTTTTTTTCTTTTTTTCTTTTTTTTTGTCTGGATAGTTTTATTCTTTTTTTTTTTAATTTTATTTTTTTCTTATCAGTTACACTTTATTAACTCTGTATCCCAGCCGTGTCCCGATCCCTCATTCCCTCCCAGTCCCTCCCTCCCTCCCTCATCTCCACCGTGCCCCTTGCCAAGTCCACTGATAGGGGGGACCTCCTTCCCATCCATCTGATCCTGTTTTATGAGGTATCTTCAGGACTGGCTGCAAAGCTCTCCTCTGTGGCCTAACAGGACTGCTCCTCCCTTGGGGGGTGGGGAGGCCAAAGAGCCAGTGTTTTCAAAGCAAAGACTCATGACCAAACCTTTGGTAGAGTACAGGGAATCAGAAGAAAGAAGGGGAGTTAGTCTGATGAAGAAAGGATAGGAGCTCCACAAGGACCAAAGATATCTGGGCACAGGGTCTTTTCTGAGACTGACATGCAACCAAGGACCATGTATGAATGTAACCTAGAACCTCTGCTCAGATGTAGCCTGTGGTAGCTCAGTAACCAATTGGTTTTCCATAGTGAGGGGAACAAGGACTATTTCTAACAGGAATTCAATGTTGTTGTTTTTTTCAAGAAGTTATCTCCTGTGCCAATGAGGTCAAGGCTCTTCCCTATTTTTTCTTCTAGCAGATTTAGTCTGTTTGGTTTTATGTTGAGGTCTTTGATCCACTTAGACTTTAGTTTTGTGTAGGGTGATAAATATGGGTCTATTTGCATTTTCTACATGTAGATAAACAGTTAGACCAGCACCATTTATTGAATATGCTGTTTCCATTGTATGGTTTTGGCTTCTTTGTCAAAAATCAAGAATCCAAAGGTGTTTGGGTTTATTTCTGAGTCTTCAATTTGATTCCATTGATCCACTATTCTGTTTCTATGCTAGTACTATATGCTTTTATTACTGTTGCTCTATATATCAAAACGACCCTCAGATTTCACCTCACACCCATCCGAATGGCTAAGATAAAAAAAACTCAAGGGATGACACATGCTGGAGAGGTTGTGGTGAAAAGAGAACCCTCCTCCATTGCTAGTGGGAATGGAATCTTGTACAACCACTTTGGAAATCAATCTGGCTCTTTCTCAGAAAATTAGGAATAGTGCTACCTCAAGATCCATACCATCCTGGCCATATATCTGAAAGATGCTCAACCATACAATACAACAAAAAAAATTTGCTCAACTATGTTCATAGCACCTTTGTTCATAATAGCCAGAATTTGGAATCAACCTAGATATCTCTCAACTGAGGAATGGATACAGAAAATGTGGTATATTTATAGAATAGAATACTAATTAAAAGCAAGGAAATCATGAAATTTGCAGGCAAATGGATAGAACTAGAAAGGATCATCATGAATGAGGTGACCCAGAAGCAGAAAGACATATAAGGTATATACTCACTTATAAGTGGTATTAGCCATATAACATAAGATAAAAATACTAAAATCTGTAGTCCTAAAGAACCTAAATAACAAGGAGGACCCTAGCAAAGAGGCTTAATCCTCACTCAGAAATGCAAACAAGATAGACATCAGAAGTAGGAGAAGACAGAGAACAGGATAGGAGACTTCCATAGGGGGCTTCTGAAAGACTCTACCCATCTGGGTATCAAAGAAGATGCTGAGACTAATTGCCAAACTTTGGGCAGAGTGCATGGAATCTTATGGAAGAAAGGGAAATAGAAAGACCTGGAGGGGACAGGAGCTTCAGAAGGATACCAAGAGAGCAAAGAAACCTGGGCCCAGGGAGTCCTGCAGAGACTGCTACTCCAACCAAGGACTGTGGGTGGAAAGGACCTAGACCACCTGCTCAGATGAAGTCCATAAGGTGCTTAGTTTCCAAGTGGGTTCCCTAGTTAGGGGAACAGGGGCTGTCTCTGACGTGAATTCAGTGGCTGGCTATTTGATCACCTCCCGCTGGGAGAGTACAACCTTGCCATACTACAGAGGAAGATGATGCTGCCAGTCCTGATGAGACCTGTTAGGCTAGAGTCAAATAGAAGGGGAGGGGGTCCTCCCCTATTAGTGGACTAGGGGAGGGGTATAGGGGAAAAAGAGTGAGGGTGGGTGGGACTGGGAGGAGATGATGGGAGGCTACAGCTGGGTGAGTAAATTGTAATACATAATAAAGGAAGGAAGGAAGGGAGAAAAAAAGAAAGAAAGAAGGTAGGAAGGAAGAAAAGGAAAAGAAAGAAAGAAAGAAAGAAAGAAAGAAAGAAAAAAGAAAGAAGGGAAGAATGAAAGAAAGAAAGAGAAAGAAAGAAAGAAGGAAGAAAGAAAGAAAGAAGACAGAAAGAAAACAACTCATGGTTTACTAACTGCTATTAATTTCATTTCCTTCTTAAGTCCTGTGCCTCTAGATGTAGGCTCTGAAGTATCTGGACTGCCTGCCTTTTGCTGGATCTTGAGCTGTATGCCAGACTTAAAATCCTTTCCTGACAGAATTTACTGCTTTGAACATTACATTTAACTTCATGATACGACTTTTTAAAAAAGCTTAAATTGAAATTATTAATGTGTGTTTTTATACTGGTTTTGCATACATATTTTATAGCCTTTAATGTATTTAATGTAAAATGCCATGCCAATTTTCTTCTTTTATAATATTCTGGCTGCTTAGAATTTGCCTCCTGTCTTCATCCACTTTCGACCTCCGTTCTATTTCCTCATCTGGGTAGAATTCAAGTATCTTCCCTTGAGCCTTCTTTGTACTTAGCTTCTTTGGGTGTGTTGATTATAGTATGGTTGTCCTGTGTTACATGGGTAATATCCACTTATAAGTGAGTACATACCATGTGAGTCTTTATGGGTCTGTGTTACCTCACTCAGGATGTTCTTTTCTAGTTCCATCCATTTGCCTGCAAATTGCATGATTTTCTTGTTTTTCATAGCTGAGTAGTATTCCATTGTGTAGATATACCACAGTTTTCTTTATCCATTCTTCTGGGTTGTTTCAAGTTTTTGGCTATTACAAATAAAGCTGCTATGAACATAGTTGAGCAAGTCTTCTTGTCTGGTTGAACATCTTTAGAGTGTATGCCCAGGAGTGGAATAGATGGGTCTTGAATTAAAACTGTTGCCATTTTTCTGAGAAAGCACCAGATTGATTTTCAAAATGAGTGTGTGGGGAATGAGGATGGGGATCAGAGGTTGGGAGAGCAGGGGTGGGAGGCAAGAGGACTGGGAAAGAGAAGGAAAACTGAGAGTGGAGGGCATCTCTGAGACAAGTTGGAGACCTAAGACAGAGTAGGCTCCTGAGAAGACATGGGGGTGACTCTAGCTGAGACTCCTAGCAGCAGGGGACATAGAGACTAAAGTGATTATCTCCTAGCCAGGCCCAACTTCCAGTGGCAGGCAGGGGATACCAACCCACCCACAAAACCTTTGACCCCAAAGTTACCCTGCCTTTCAGATGTACAGGGATAAAGATGGAACAGAGATTGAGGGAATGGCCAACAAATAACTAGCCCATGCTGAGACCCACCCCATGGGAGAAAGCCTACCTCTGACAATGTTAAGAATACCCTGCTATGGTTGCAGAGAGGAACCTAGCATGACTGTCCTCTGAGAGGCTCCATCCAGCAGCAGAACTAAACAGATGCTGAGGCCAACAGCTGGACATTGGGCAGAGCTATGGGAGTCTTGTGGAGGACTGTAGGGAAGGATAGAAGGTCCTGGAGGGAACAAGTACTTCTAAAGAAGACCAAAATTGTCAACTATCCTGGGACCATAGGGGCTTACAGAGACTGAGGCACCAGCCAAAGAGCATGCATGGACCAGACCGAGACCCACAGACACATTTGTGACTGATGGGAAGTTTAATCTTCATGTGGGTCCCCTAGTAACAAGGAGGGCATAGGTTGTATCTGACATGGACTTGTTTGGCTGCTTTTGAATTACTCTCCCCTAGATGGACTGCGTTGTTTGGCCTCAATAGAAGAGGATATACTAAGTCCTGATGGAACTCAATGGGCCTGGGTAGGGCTGTGAGCAGGAGGACAGGGGATTCCCCTTTTCTGAGAGAAGGGAGGGAAGGAGAGTGGGTGGAAGGTTGGACCAGGAGGAAAAGAGGGAGGGGGCTGTGATCATGATGAAAAATGAACAAATGAATAAATTTGTTAAAAAGAAAGAAATAGCCTCCTCTTCAGGCTTTGCAATGTTTGCATAGGTTTAAGTGCCACAGACTCTCTTGAAGTCTATCTCACAGCTATCACTGTCAGTAGTGCGCACAGCTGCTCTGCTTTCTTTATGAATGTCCCTTGATTTTTGAAGGTGGCACTGGTATTCATATTTTGTGCTGACTTTCGACAATTGTAGCTGTTGTCTGCACAGCCTACATCCCTTCCCGCACTGGGATCTGAATTCGGAGTGTGCACCTCTGTGGTACCTCCTTAGACTTCGTTAACTTTGGGACCTTGTATTCCAAGATGCTGACTTAAAATGAAATTTAATTTTAATTATTATTTCTAATTTTGTATATATAAAATTTATTTTATAAAAAAGAAAAAAAAAAACTCCAAACAAACATTTTCACATTTGTTTATTTCTATTATCAGGAAGCTTTTTTTGTAAATATGTTTAATTTTAAGCTAACTTATTTTTGACCTCTTTTCTGAATTTCATTTTTGATCAATCATTTTATAACGGTAGGCTTTCAGTTGTTCAGTCTTTGTGATGTTTTTATCACTGAGCACATTTATCAAGTAATACCAGCGCTAGGGAGGCAGAGGCAGGAGGATCTCGCTGAGTTCGAGGCAGCCTGATCTACAAAGAGAGTCCAAGACAGCAGAGGCTACACGGAGAAACCCTGTCTCAAAAAAAACAAAAACAAAACAAAACAAAAAGGATGCCAGTTCAGCAAATCTTTGGAACCCACCAGGATCTACTGAAGTTATTCTTCTGTGTGTTTTTTGAGTTCTCAGCTGATTCTTACTAAAATGTGAAAAACTTTAAAAGCCTAGAATTATGTTTTAAGAAGACTAGAAAAAAGTTTGCATAATCAACTTACGCTATAAATTAAATTATGTAAATACTGCATATATGAAAGCCTAAAATAACAATAGCTTAGTAAGCCATGGACACCTGATTTTTTACAAAGATGCCAAAACCATTCAATGGAAAAAAGACAGCATCTTCAACAAATGGTACTGGTCTAACTGGATGTCTACATGTAGAAAAATGCAAATGGATCTATACTTATCACCCTGCACAAAACTAAAGTCCAAGTGGATCAAAGACCTTACTATAAAACCAGACACACTAAACCGTTTAGAAGAAAAAGTGGGGAATACCCTTGAACTCATTGGCACAGGAGACAACTTCCTGAACATGACACCAACAGCACAGGCTCTAAGAGCAACAATCAATAAAAGAGGCCTCATGAAACTGAAAAGTTTCTGTAAAGCAAAGGACACTGTCGTCAGAACAAAACGACTGCCTACAGATTGGGAAAGGATCTTCACCAACCCTTTATCTGACAGAGGATTAATATCCAGTATATATAAAGAACTCAAGAAGTTAAACAGCAACAAATCAAGTAATCTAATTAAGAAATGAGGAACAGAGCAAAACAGAGAATTCTCAATAGAGGAATATCAAATGGCAGAGAAACACTTAAAGAAATGTTCAATGTCCTTAGTCATTAGGGAAATGCAAATAAAAACGACCCTAAGAGTTCACCTTACACCCATCAGAATGGCTAAGATAAAAAACTCAAGTGACAACACATGCTGGAGAGGTTATGGAGAAAGGGGAACCCTCCTCCACTGCTGGTGGGACTGTAAACTGGTACAACCACTCTGGCAAGCAATCTGGTGCTTCCTCAGACAAGTAGGAATAGCGCTTCTTCAAGATCCAGCCATACCACTCCTAGGCATATATCCAAAAGAGGCTCAAGTACACAATAAGGAAATTTGTTCAACCATGTTTGTAGCAGCCTTATTTGTAATAGCCAGAAGCTGGAAACAGCCCAGATGCCTCTCAGTGGAGGAATGGATACAGAAATTGTGGTACATCTACACAATGGAATATTACTCAGCAATAAAAAAAAGAAGGAAATCATGAAATTTACAGGTAAATGGTGTGATCTGGAAAAGATCATCCTGAGTGAGTTATCCCAGAAGCAGAAAGACTCACAGGGTATATACTCACTCATATAGACATATAATATAGGATAAACCTACTAAAATCTGTACACCTAAAGAAACTAATCAAGAGGGAGGACTCTTGCTAAAATGTTCAGTCCCCTTCCAGAAAGGCAAAAAGGATGGACTTCAGAAGAAGGAGAAAAGAGGGAACAAGTCAGGAGGCTGATACAGAGGGCCTATGAAAGGCTCTGCCCTGCAGGCTATCAATGCAGATGCTGAGACTTATGGGCAACATTTGGGCAGAGTGCAGGGAATCTTAGGAAAGAAGTGGGAAACAGTAAGATCTGGAGAGGATAGGAACTCCATAAGGAGAGCAACAGAACCAAAAAATCTGAGCACAGGGGTCTTTCCTGAGACTGATACTCCAACCAAGGACCATGCATGGAGATAACATAAGACCCCTGCACAGATGTAGCCCATGGCAATTCAGTATCCAAGTATTCCATTGTAGTAGGAACAAGGACTGTCTCTGACATGAACTGATTAGCCTTCTCTTTAATTACCTCCCCTAAGGGGGAAGCAACATTACCAGGCCTCAGAAGAAGACACTGCAGCCACTCCTGATGAGACCTAATTCAGTAGGATCAGAAGGAAAGAAAAGAAGACCTCCCCTATCACTCCCCTATCAGTGGACTTGGGGAGGGGCATGCGTGCAGAGGGTGGAGGAAGGGAGGAATTGGGACAGGAGGAGGGAGGGAACCACAGGGAGGATACAAAGTGAATAAAGTGTAATTAATAAATGATAAAAACAACAACAACAACAACAAAAAAAAAAACTTGAGAAATCTGAAGGTTCCTTTAGGCTTTATGACTTCATTAGAACAAGATTTTCAGGTTGAAATCAGGAATAAACTTTAGGTAGGAAAATACATGGATGAGAACTTTTTTCATAAAAAATTTTGAAATCATAAACAATCAGTCCTTTCTCTAAGGCAACTCAGAAAATTTGTCTTATTTATTTTTTTTCTCACATGGCTCTGCCATGGGGAGATTTTTACATATTTGATTTATTTTACAAAACAAAACAAAAACAAACAAACAAAAAAACCTCTTCTGCAAGTGATCCTAAAAAAAATCTCCAGATAACTGAGAGTTAACAGTTTTTGCTAATGAAGAGGCATAAACCTGATGACTCCTTCATCAGAATGACTGTATTTCCATGAGCTCTAAATGGGTCTTCTAGGAAAACAGGGCTCTGAATTGCTGCCACTGTCATACTATTTATGCACAGAGCTGAACACGTTTTTTCTGAAAGAGGAAACCATACATTCGGACCTGATTTGGACTTGTTAACAGCTGTTTCCAGCTTCTACATAGTAGATGGCTTCTACCAAGTTCTGGGTTACTCTGTCCTCAGTCATGGTTGTTCAACCACGTGACTTCTTCATGGCACTTCTAGCTAGGTCTGTTCCAGCAGTGAGCTGGTCTTAGTATCCTCGCCTGCTAACTGGTCTATGCCTTGGGGTTTCTGCTTCATTTTAACACCACAGAGAACACTTTCTTTATTACTTAATCTTACTATGTATCATGTTACTCTATAATGTCAAATTCATTATGTTAATGAGTAAATTACTAATTTATTTACTTGTATTACTCATTTTTGTCATTTCTGTCCACTAGTACTTACAATTTATAATAACAGGTTTTTCAGTTAGCATCTATAAAACATCTATAAATTAAAATAAATATTATAGTATTTCTTAGAAAAAAAAGTATCAATTTCACACCACCCCAATGTGGTGTTTCTGCTCTTGAGGGTCTTCCCTGTGGTGCTTAAGAGTAGAGGCTTTTAGAAATAAATGGTTTCAGAAATAAAACCATTAAGCCATTATTTGTTGCATTCTCATTGTTTCCCTCTACCTGAGATAGTTTAGTAAAACAAAGAATATACTCTTGAGGAAAATGCATGTAATTTATATCACTAGGAATATAGAATAAAAAGTCAATGGTTAGGTCAGTAGCCTAGTTCTCAGTTTCTTAGGGAAAATTTATTGGGTTATCCACACAAAAAGAGAATGTTAACACAGTAATCCTCTATAGTTAATCCATCTGCCATTATAGGCATATCTAAGTTACACATGTACAATAAGGAGGAAGACAAATGAAAGAAGCAAATCCTCACTGAAGTACACCAACAATTAAATAAGAAATTACTGAAACCTAGCAATAGCATATACCACTAGACTAATTCATAAACATCCTGACATTTTCCAATAGTTTTACAGGCAAATTTCAACACAGAAAATTTTCTTAGTGCTCTATTTCTGTGAAGCCATACCACAACCACAGCAACTCTTATAAAAGCAAACATTTAATTGGAAATTGCTTACAGCTTCAGAGGGCTCAACCATTGTTATCAATGTGGGGATCAAAGGCAGACATGGTGCTGAAGAAGCAGTTGAGAATTCTACATCCAGATCCACAGGCAGCAGGAAGAGAGAGGCAATGGAACTTGTTTAGGCTTTTAAAGGCCCAAAGTCCATCTCAGTGACACACTTCCTCCAACAAAGCCACAGCTCCTAATCCTTCTCAAATAGTGTAGCTCCCTAATGGCTAAGCACTCAAATATAAGAATCTACAGTGGATGTTCCTATTCAAACCACCATAAAGGTCTAGCAATAGCTAAATAGGATTCCATATCAATTCTATACAGTAGAAATATGTGCTTATTTCAATTAGAGCATATTGAATAGTTGTATGACTCAAAAGAACATGGCTTAAGTGTGTACTTTTTAGAGTTCAGATTTCTAAAGTTAAAATGGTCATATAACCTATCACATGATTGGAAATTTTTATTTGTCTATCATTGAAATCAGCACTATATTCTATTTCATTTTAAATATTTTCTTTAGTTTTTAATTAGCATGAAAATTAGTGGTTTACTATTGTATTTTCATATATAATTTGCATTTTTGAACCCCCTTTCTTTATTTCTCACCCCTGTCTTTTTGTCAGTATCTAACTCTGCTAACTTCCAGTTCACTCTTCTGTCATGTTTTCTGTTGCCCTTCCTCAGTTCCTTCAAACTTCTTACCCCTTACTGTTCCCTTTCTTAAAAATGAAATTAACAGCTTTATTATCAGTCACAGAGCCAAAAATAAAAAATGTGCTTTCTTTAAATTAAGAAAAGCAAGTGGAATGTGTGCTTCTTGAAAGACATGCTGAAATATAATACAGATTAATTATCCTCATTACAGTGCAGGAAGGAAATAGAACGTGCCCTAAAGGGGTGATAAAAATGATTTGTTTTACTACCATGTGTTCATACTGGATTAGAGTTGACAGAAAATGCTTATGCTACTAAACAATGGATGAAAAACGAAGTTTGATTTTTTATAGAGAGGCTAAACATTTAAATACTCATAACAATAAGACAGTGTATGCTTGGTAGCATTTAGAAATTCCCATTTTATTTAGGATACTTCCTGTTCTAATACTGAAGCATAATCATGTAAACTACAAGGGAATTTCACGTTAGAGACTCAAAACACAATGTGGCATATGAATAAATAAAGGAATAAATTAAAGTAATTTTTATCTAAACTTATTTTTTATCATACATACCTAACATCCAGGATTATCAGGTTTTTTTTATTGAAATGGAAGTAATGTTTAATAAATAGATTTTTCTATCTATAATCTGTATAGTTTAATGGAGGTAATGTTTAATAAATATATTTTCTACCTATATTCTCTATAGTTTAATTGTATTACAATGTCAGTTGTATATAGTAAGATCCATTTATATTTTATGTATGCATATTTGCCAAAATGTATGCATGTACATATTGTATATAACTAATACCCATAGAGACTAAAGGAGGGTGTTGGATCCCTGGGAATGAACTTCCATAGGGTTATGAGCTGGCAAGTGAGTTGTAGAATTGGATCCCGGGTCCTCTACATCCTGAACTTAAAAGTGCCGAGTCATCTTTCCAGCACCCTTAAAACCCATTATCAGCACATAGGTTGATACATTTTACAAATGTAAATTGACACGCAGCCAGTAACCTAATCAAGGTGCAACTTTTGTTTATGACAAAATATTCCTTCCCAGTGCTGTGCATTTTTTCCTTTGCCTCTCTTTAGGCTTGAAGAACTTCTCATGTTATGTTTACATGTTCACTGCTGCTCTAGTGTCGTGAAATCATGGAGTATGAAATCATTCTGTGACGGTTTTACCTCCCTATCATTATATACTAGATAAAGAAAGATAGAGGGGAAGAGAGAGATCCTACTAATTTCTTTCTTCTTTGAGCATGACTAACAAATCACAACCAACCCGCTGAATGACCAACAACCCAACAACCACCAAACTTGCCACTTGGGGCCCCAGCATTTATACACCCTCTGAAGAGTTCTCAGAACTCCAAACGTCACACAATCACAGAAATTATTCGCAACTGACAAAACATTGTCAGCTGCCACAGACAGTCCAAAGCAGCCCTGTATCCCGACACCTGGGGTGAAAATGAAAATGCATTTCAAATAGTATTTGTGTTTTTTAATTTAATTTTATTCATACATTTTAATTTTTTCTTTTTATTATTAGTTACATTTTATTTATTTATATTTTTATTTATTACAATTTATTCACTTTGTATCCCCACTGCAGCCCCCTCCCTTGTCTCCTCACAGTGCTGCCTATGCTCTCTCTTCTCCCTCTATGCCCTTTCCCTAGTCCCCTGATAAGGGAGGACAGTATTTGTGGTTTTTTTAAATTATTTTAATAGTTTTTATTTTTTATATTAATCACAGGTTATTTACTTTGTATCCTAGCTGTAGCCCCCTCCCTCATTCCCTCCCCATCCCACTCTCCCTCCCTCATTTCCTCCCTGCCCCTTTTTCCAAGTCCACTGCTAGGGGAGGTCCTCCTCCCCTACCATCTGACCCTAGTTTATCAGGTATCTTCAGGACTGGCTGCAATGTTCTCCTCTATGTCCTAGCAAGGCTGCTCCTCCCTCGGGGCGGGGGGGGGGGGGGGGTCATTTGACAGAAACCAAAATTCCCAAATTCTCACTGCAGTATTGGCTCATCAGTGTGTTCAAAAATCACTATTATGCCTGCCCATCTTCAATAATCTGTTAATTTCCAGTAGTCCATAAAGGAGTCTCTTTTCCATTTACAGCTGTCTGTTGGGTGGGGCCAACTTGAATAACCCAGTGTCAACAGGAACAGCTTCTATGAGATCAGGATCACCATGGCCATACTGTGCCTCAGTATGGAATTTCTCAATTTTTGTCTCTCTCTTACAGCTCATGCAGTCTTTCCATTCCCTCTTCTACCATGTTCCCCGAGCCTTAAGAGTTAACATAAATGTTTTGTTTATGGATGAACCCTTCCTGCTCCTCTCCTTTTGGCATTTTGTGCAGCCATGCGTCTATTTATTCACATTGGTCCACTGTAAAGAGAGGCTTCTCTAATTAAGCCGAAAGCTTTTGTCTGTGGGTATGAGCATTTATTTAGATGCAGTTTATTAAGATTCCACCCTAGGACCTAAAACCTCCTCAGTCATGGTTTTTTGGCTGAGTTTACAGTACTAGCTATGGGCTCCTTCCTCTGGAACAGGACTCAAAGTCTAATTAGATTAACAGTTGGTCACCTCCGTAACAGTCATGCAACTACTGCACAAACAGAAATACTTGCCTGGCAATTTGGCATGGCAGTTCATAGGCACAGCTTGTATTGATCCTTCCCCCTGCCTGGCAACATGTGGGAGCCAGCACTGATGAAGGTTTCACCTCAGTTCCAGCTTCATTTCTTTGCATTGTATCCAAAGAGTGTGATGACTGTAGCAATGTGGTTTTGTCAATTAGTTCTGGTGAGAAAAACAAGAGGAATCACAACACCCTGTATTATTTTGCGAGTTTCTGTGGTATTTCTTAGCAATAACTCCTACAGAGAGGAAACTTCATATTTCTAGTGTTTCTTTTAATAACTAATTACATCTTGGAATGGCATTACCTACATTTGTAGGATATCTATCTTCAGATCTTTTTGGTTTTAAGTTGTATAACCAGGGCTTTTTATAATTCTTCATTTTGGTTAACTTTGCCCACCTCCTCCCTCATCTCTCACCCACCTTTCCACATTCCCACATTGCTCTACTTTGTTTTTGTACCAGAAAACTCCCAAATTTATAAAGAAACATTTCTCTACACTTAACCATTTTAAAAACAGCAACATGTTATCTGTGAAGGTTTTCCTTTGCTAAAATATTTTATAAATAAAAATTATAAAGTAAGAAACCCTTTCAAATGTGGCATCTTTTATTTAATGTACACATGAAATTCTTCTACTCTGTTACATGTTTCAAGATTTGATAATCTTTGATATTTTTTCTGTTTTATAAATGTATCAAAGTTTATATACTCACTTCATGCTTGGGGAATATTTCAGCTCTTCAAATATATAAAATTAAAGATTGTGCATAAGAGTACTTATAAGTATTTATATGAAAGTTTTTATATAAACATAACATTTCAATGAACTTGAGAAAATATTTGGAATTGAATTGCTTATGTGTATGGCATATAATTTAATTACATAGGAAGGTGCCAAACTGTTGTCTTCAGAGCTACATCATGTTAAATATTCCATACATTCGGTGTCTGTCTGATATACTCACAACAGGTTTGTTGTGGCTAAAGCAACTTTAATTTAAATTCTGTCTTCATTTATTTGTATAAACTGGAATTTTCATTTGTAATAATGTTAAAATTGTATTTAAACAAATTGATTTACTTTGTAGTTAGAATTTCTGAGTAGTGAGTTCTCACGTTTTTACTTTTCTGAAAATATTTTAACTTCTGAAGAAAATTTTTAGAATATCTTTTACTTAGAATTGCAAAACTGAACATTGATTGCTTCTGCTATGTACTATTCTGAAGTTTGTTGTATGAAGTTATTAATTTTTACTATTGGTTTATCTTCTAGTAAAGCTGCTGTTAATCCTCAGCAGCTGTATAACCAAATCACCACACAGAGGCTGGGTTTTTAGTTAACCTAGAACACAATGCTGGGCAATATTTACTCCCTCCTAAACCTCCAAGCCCTCAGTTTCCTAACATTTCGATTTCCCATATTATATTTGCTTTTTGTGAAATCTTAGGTCTGGTTCATGTTCCATGTCCTCCAAGATCTCTCCTCCATCTCCAATCCCTTCTCTCTCCCCTTTCCCCCTCTCCTCCCACTCCTCTCCCGCCATCTGGCTCCTCCCCTCTTTCCTGTCCTCTCGCTCCTCCCATTTCACAACATTGTATCTAGTTGCTTTATTTTGTCCTGTTTATACAAGAGTTGAGACAGGATGCTTATAATGAGCATCACAATGCAATATCCGGATTGAAACCAGAGAGTTGGGGGTGGGGAAATCAGCATTTGAATTAACAAGGGTAAGGCGTATACATTTTAAAAGAACATTATACCAACAGAAGTTGATAGTTAACTTGTCTTTGTTCTGATGTACACAGTGTGGCCTTGCTAATGTGAAGACATTAGGATATTTTCTTCACATGGTTACGATTAACTCAGGACTGCTGGTATCCTGCTTCAGGGTATCTAATCTTAGCTGTATATGTTGGTATTTAGTTACTCTTGCTACTCCCCCAGTATTTTTCATCTGAAATTACAGCAAAAAAACTATAGATTTAGGACACTGCAGGTCATTGGAACTGCTTTCCTCACCGGCTGTGTTTATTTCTATCTGCACTTTAGTCTTTAGTCCTTTGTTCTCATTGGTACTGATTTTTCCTTCTCTAGTATCTTTATATTTATCCTGATTGGGGTTTAGCTCACTGTGACCTTTTTTTCCCCTGACAACAAACTTAGAAAAAAAATTGACCATTGATTATTGAACTATTTTTTTACTTACCCAATTTCATATTCCCCAGTGTATCTATTTTTCCTGAAATATTTTAATATACTTGTAATAGCTGTTTAAAAGCCCTTGTGAGCAAAATTTAACTACTCAGACATTTTGAGAAAACTATTTCTATTGTTCTGTTTTTATTGTGACATACATCTCACTAGAAAGGTAAGGCTGGATTCAAATTCTCAGTCTTGCTGTCACAATTTTCAGGGTGCCAGCTGTGCTGCATGCTGCCATACATTGTCTTGGCTCTTGGATTCATTTCTAAAGACTGATCTTCTTCTTCTTCTTCTTCTTCTTCTTCTTCTTCTTCTTCTTCTTC